>NC_061120.1:62756555-62984851 GCF_002878395.1 Capsicum annuum
TAGAAAACCGACATTGTTGGTTTTCTAAATCTATAAACCAAATCAAACCAATATACAATCGGTTTTTATATTTCGGTTTTAATCGGTTTTTTTCAATTTTTTCATTTTTTCGGTTTTTTTCTCGATTTTTTTACAATTATAATGTGATTGAAGAAAAAATTAAATGTTTTCACTAAAAAGATTAAAAAAAAAACAATGGTCATAGAGTAGTTCCAATTAAAATTAAGTTGGCAAATTACTAAGACTTTTAAACTACTATCTCTCAAAGTAATATTATGTGGATACTCAGTAGTTCAATTTGTAAGTCACTAGTCACAATAGCTTGTCTGAAAGTTTTCTTCACATAAAATGTGAGCATAAAGAAGAATGAAGAATTGGAGACAACTTATTAAAAATTTAACTCCATAAAATAATTAACTATAACATAATTCCACAAGAAAAAAGAGAAAGAAGAGAAACAAACCTAAATCAAAACTTGACGAATGAGGAGAATGAGAAAAGTAAGATGAAAGTAAGATGAGGAAATAATGAGAACTCTTTAAAAACTTAGAAAGTAAAATGTAAAGTGAAGCAATTGAAAAGTTATAGGTTTTTATAATAATATTGAGTTTTGTATTAATCTGTTACTAATGGATAAATATTAGGGAAAAGGACACCAATAGCACCTAAAACTAAAATAATATCATAAAAATAACACTCAAAATTAAATATCCACAAACTAATTTCACTAGCTAACCTTCACTGTTATACGCTTAAACATAATCGAAAATGTCGTTAAAGTAACTTTCTCTTTCTTTATTTTCTTTTCATTCACAATTTTCTTTCCATTCAAACTCCCAAACCTCCATTATTTTACCTTTTTCGATACTTCAATTATTCTTTCTTATTACATAATTTTGTATAAAATCTCCAAAAATCTGCATTCAATTAGCTTCCTATAATTTTTTCCCATTGTAAATTTGCTCAAAATTGATATAAAATAATGGCTTCAACTTCAGTTTTAGTTTCAATAATGATAAAATACGGAGGTCAGTAGCTATCTGATGTTGAATTTAAGTGTATCAATGTGGTATAAAAGAGTATCAACTGAGTATAGGGATTGCATGTGCATGAAAAGAATTCCCTCTCCCTTTTTAAAAAAGTATATCAATGTAGTATAAAAGTGTATCAATGTGACATAAAAATGTATTAAATGGGTATAAAGACTGTATATGCATCCATAGGTTCCCCTTCTCTTTTTTGTTTTTTTTTTTAAAAAAAGTGTATCAATGTGGTATAAAAGTGTATCAAACTTGTATAAAGGAGTATCAATTGGGTATAGAGACTGTATATGCATGCAAAGGTTCCCTTCTCTCTTTTCAAAAATGTGTATCAATCTGGTATAAAAGAGTATCTATTGGCATATTATTTTTTTTTATCTTTACATGCATCAAAACATCTCCGACTTACCGTGATTGAGTCAGCCTCTAAGAAGAACATCTCCGACTCACCGTGATTGAATCAACCTCTGAGAAGAACATGGACCAAGACATGGCTTTTTTCTTACCTTGAGACCTCATTATTTTATTTTTTTCTTCTTCAATTTTAAAGAACTATGACATTGCTTCAAGTACAAACCTGTATGCAATGATTCTATAAAATAATCATCATTAACAACAAATTTGAGGTCAAAATTGACCGCTTTACCCGTTAATTTTAACTTTCCTTTATTTTCTATTTTTTGCTTCATGTCCATAGTTTTCAACATTCCAATAAAAAAAACAACAAATCAATTTTTGATATTGATCATAAAATACAGTAGATTGATCGATGCATAATAGAGGAGAAAAAAAGAAGATTTGAGAAAATATATTTAGAAAAGAAAAGTGATTTAAGAGTAACAACTATAAAGATTATTTAATTTTTTTAATTGTGTAAGGAGAGTGGTTTTGGGCCAAGTGGCTAAAAAAAAGGAAATAAATTGAGCTGACTGGCTCCAATTATCCATATTTTCATAGTGTGGGCCATTTCTTTTTAAAATGGTCAGTTCATGTCCTTTTCCTTAAATATTATAACTAAAGGCCTAAGAATATATATCTATTTTCTGAATATAAAAAAATTATAAAAGTAATTAGAAAGTAGATAATAAGTAATATATTTTTACGTATAAAAAATTAAAATTATATATGTATTATGTCGGTTCAGTTTAGGTTCAGTTTGATTTTATTTTTGCTAATACCAAATCAAACCAAGAATGATCGGATTTTTTTTTGAACACCAAACCAATCAAACCAAACCATAAGTCGGTTTTTTTCTTCGATTTGGTTTGATTCATCGGTTCGGTTTGACTTAACGGTTCGGTTTGTACACCACTAATAGTGTAGTACTTGAGGGTGATATTCATTGGAAAATTTTTATGATGATTGAGTCTCAACCAACAATAATTGTGAGAGAGCACATTAAATGTGTGACAAGTATTTTTGTAGACCCTTCATGTCAGCCCACTCCATTTTTCAACTTTACATTCCTTCTTTCTTTCATTTTTTTTCTTTCTTTTTAAACACTCCTTTTCCTCTTCCTTATTTTAACAATAACAACTCCTTTTTTTAATAGTTCTATTTTACATCCTAAATTAAAATTATATGAAAAAAAATGAATGATCCTAATCTAAATTTGTTTAATAAAGTCATTTAAATTAATATATTAATCTTAAAAAGTAATAATGAGATTAAAAAAACACTCAAAAGGCCGTATAATTTGTTCAATAAAGCTATTTAAACATTCTTATTTATGCTTCAATTATCCTGTGTATATTTAATCTTTGTCGCATGACTGGTAAGTTTAACACTACAACAAAACTCGAAATATTTCCTTTGTTAGAAGTTGTTTGACCATGAAAATATTCACTTGATTTGAATTTTTTTGAATTTGAAAATAGAGTTAAGTTGTGTTTACCCATTTGGAGTTAATATTTAGAATTCAAATGTATTTTTTGAACAAAATATAATAGTAAAAATATTTTCTTTTTGAAAAATTGAATTTTATGAAAATAGAGTTATTTCATGAAAATAAAAAACTTAAATTTTTTATTGAAAAAAATAATTTTAAAAGTACAAAAAGTGAAAAAAAAAACACCTCTTAGGGTGTATCCCAAATTCTCAAATACAACTTCAAGTTGTAGAAGTTATATTTGATATATTTGTGGCCAAATAAGTATTCCGAAATAAAGTGAAAACATATTTCGGAATATATTGAATGCTATCTTTGTCATCTTTCTATTTGGTATCTTTCTATTTCTTAATGTACCATTGGATAGCCTGATAATGAGTAGGACTAACCTTTTATGGCATTACAAGATATGCTTTTCTATCACAAATATTTCTAAACTTTGTATACTCCTGGTATTCTTTACTTTTAAGAACTAATTCTTCAGTTTTGTTTGAGGTTTCTATCTTACATTATCTACGAAGATATGTAAAGTTAACATCGTAATTCAAGTTGATCAATTAATCAAAGTAAAATAAAAATAGTTTAATGCACTAAAGCTCCCGTTATATGCAAGTTCGGAGAAGGGTCGTCCCTCCCACCACAAAAGTGTATTGTATGCATCCTTACCTTGTATTTATGTCAGAGGCAGTTTCCAATACTTAAACGCGTGACCTCTTGATCACATTTTTTTTACCAGTTATTCCAAGGCTCCTCGTCAAAGTAGCATTACTATATCTCATCGATTTCATTCTCTCATATCAACTATTTTCTCTCGTTCCTGCTGCTAGTTCATACTTAAAAGGCGGTATAAAAAAAACATCCAAAGAGTACATTTTTATTCCATTGTTACTTCATAAGACAAAAATATTAACTTAAATGACCTTATTGAATAAAACAATGATAAATAATTTTATTTGATAGCTTCATTGAATTAAAAGATCATTTGAGGAATTAAATTGATAGATACTTGTAAGAGATCTTATATTATAAAGTTTAAAAAATTAAAAAAAAATCAAATATTTAGGCATATTAGGATATACTGAGGGAAAAAAGATATATGTAATTTAGGTTAGTATTAATCTGTTATAAAAATTTGGATTAACATTGATCATTCTTTCTATATAATTTTGTATATAAAATAGAACTATTAAAAAAAATTGTTATTATTAAAATAAAGAACAGGAAAATGAATGTCTAGGAATGTCTAGAGAGAAAGGAAAAAAAAATGAAACAAAGAAGTAATGAGAAATTTAAAGATGAAATGTGCTGACAAGAAGGGCCCACAAAGACACTTGTCACAAATTTAAAGGAACCTCTCACAACTAGTGTTGATTGAGCCTCAACCATCATAAAATTTAAAAAGTTTATGATGGTTGAGTCTCAACCAGCAATAATTGTAAGAGGGTCCATAAAATGTGTGACAAGTGTCTTTGTGGACCCTTCATGTCAGCCCACTCCATTTTTCAACTTTACATTCCTTCTTTCTTTCATTTTTTTCTTTCTCTTTACACACTCATTTTTCTCTTCCTTATTTTAATAATAACAACTCCTTTTTTTAATAGTTTTATTTTACACCCCTAAATTAAAATTATATGGAAAAAATGAATGATCCTAATCCAAATTTGTTCAATAAAGTCATTTAAATTAATATATTAATCTTAAAAACTAATAATGAAATTAAAAAAAAGCACTCAAAAGACCGTACAATTTATTCAATAAAGCTCTTTAAATATTCTTATTTATGGTTCAATTATCTTGTGTATATTTAATCACCGTCGCATGACTGGGATGTTTAACACTACAATAAAACTTGAAATATTTCCTTTGTTAGTAGTCATTTGACCATGAAAATATTCACCTGATTTGAATTTTTTTGAAGTTGAAAATAGAGTTGAAGTTGTCTTTACCCATAGTATTTTGGAGCTAATATTTAGAATTCAAATGTATTTTTTGAACAAAATATAAAAGTGAAAATAATTTTTTTTAAAAATTAATTTTATGAAAATAGAGTTATTTTATGAAAATAAAAAACTTAATTTTTTTTTAAAATAATTTTAAAAGTAGAAAAAATGAAAAAAAAAAAAACACCTCTTAAGGTGTTTCCCAAATTCTCAAATACAACTTCAAGTTGTAGAAGTTGTATTTGATATATGTGTGGCCAAATAAGTATTCCGAAATAAAGTGAAACCATATTTCGGAATATAGTGAATACTATCTATGTCATCTTTCTATTTGGTATCTTTCTATTTCTTAACGTACCATTGGATAGCTTGATCATGAGTAGGACTCTAACCTTTTATGGCATTACAAGATATGTTTTTCTATCACAAATAGTTCTAAACTTTGTATACTCATGGTATTCTTTACTTTTAAGACCTAATTCTTTAGTTGTGCGTGAGGTTTCTATCTTGCATGATCTATGAAGATATGTAAAGTTATCCTCGTAATTCAAGTTGATCAATTAATCAAAGTAAAATAAAAATAGTTTAATGCACTAAAGCTCTCGTTATGTGCAGGTTCGGAGAAGGGTCATCCCTCCCACCACAAAACTGTATTGTACTCATCCTTACCTTGTATTTATGTCTGAGGCAGTTTTCAATACTTGAACGCGTGACCTCTTGATCACATTTTTTTACCAGTTATTCCAAGGCTCCTCATCAAAGTAGCATTACTATATCTCATCGATTTCATTCTATCATATCAACTATTTTCTCTCGTTCCTGCTGTTAGTTTATACTTAAAAGGCAGTATAAAAAAAGCATCCAAAGAGTACATTTTTATTCCATTGTTACTTCATAAGACAAAAATATTAACTTAAATGATCTTATTGAATAAAACAATGATAAATAATTTTTTTTGATAGCTTCATTGAATTAAACGATCATTTGAGGAATTAAATTGATAGATACTTGTAAGAGATATTATATTATAAAGTTTAAAAAATTAAAAAAAAAATCAAATATTTAGGCATATTAGGATATACTGAGGGAAAAAAATATGTAATTTAGATTAGTATTAATCTGTTATAAAAATTTGGATTAGCATTGATCATTCTTTCTATATAATTTTGTGAATAAAATAGAACAATTAAAAAAAAGTTGTTATTATTAAAATAAAGAACATGAAAAGGAATGTCTAGGAATGTCTAGAGAGAAAGGAAAAAAAATGAAACAAAGAAGCAATGTGAAATTTAAAGATGAAATGTGCTGACAAGAAGGGCCCATAAAAGACACTTGTCACTAATTTAAAGGAACCTCTCACAACTAGTGTTGATTGAGTCTGAACCAACAATAGTTGTAAGAGGGTCCATAAAATGTGTGACAAGTGTCTTTGTGGACCCTTCATGTCAGCCCACTCCATTTTTCAACTTTATATTCCTTCATTCTTTCATTTTTTTTCTTTCTCTTTAAACACTCATTTTCCTCTTCCTTATTTTAACAATAACAACTCCTTTTTTAATAGTTCTATTTTACACCTCAAATTAAAATTATATGGAAAAACTGAATGATCCTAATCCAAATTTGTTCCATAAAGTCTTTTAAATTAATATACTAATCTTAAAAAGTAATAATGAGATTAAAGAAAAGCAATCAAAAGGCCATATAATTTATTCGATAAAGCTATTTAAACATTTTTATTTATGCTTCAATTATCCTGTGTATACTTAATCTTTGTCGCATGACTGGGAAGTTTAACACTACAATAAAAGTCGCAATATTTCCTTTGTTAGTAGTCATTTGTCCATAAAAATATTCACTTGATTTGAATTTTTTGGAAGTTGAAAATAGAGTTGAAGTTGTCCTTACCCATAGTATTTTGGAGTTAATATTTAGAATTCAAATGTATTTTTTGAACAAAATATAAAAGTGAAAATAATTTTTTTAAAAAATTAAATTTTATGAAAATAGAGTTATTTTACGAAAATAAAAAACTTAATTTTTTTTTAAAATAAATTTAAAAGTACAAAAAAAAAAGCACCTCTTACAGTGTTCCCCAAATTCTCAAATACAACTTCAAGTTGTAGAAGTTGTATTTGATATATTTGTGGCCAAATAAATATTCCGAAATAAAGTGAAAACATATTTCGGAATATAGTGAATACTATCTATGTCATCTTTCTATTTGGTATCTTTCTATTTCTTCACATACCATTGGATAGGTTGATAATGAGTAGGACTCTGATCTTTTATGGCATTACAAGATATGTTTTTCTATCACAAATATTTCTAAACTTTGTATATTCATGGTATTCTTTACCCTATACTCAAGCACAACTGAAGAATTAGGTCTTAAAAGTAAATAATACCATGAGTATACAAAGTTTAGAAATATTTGTGATAGAAAAACATATCTTGTAATGCCATAAAAGGTGTCCTACTCATTATCAAGCTATCCAATGGTATGTTAAGAAATAGAAAGATATCAAATAGAAAGATGACATAGATAGCATTCACTATATTCCGAAATATGGTTTCACTTTATTTCGGAATACTTATTTGGCCACAAATATATCAAATACAACCTCTACAACTTGAAGTTATATTTGAGAATTTGGGAAACACCTTAAGAGGCATTTTTTTTTTCATATTTTGTACTTTTAAAATTATTTTAAAAAAAAATTAGGTCGGGTTAGGATATAAAAGAGTAGGATGAATTTATTTTTTGTGATATGACAATTATTTGCTTATGTGGTCATTAAATATTGAAAACAAAAAGGAAAAAGGGGCTTGCAAATTTCCAGCAAATCACTTAATGTCTAAAGGAGTATATTTGCTCCTAAACTTTAACAACGAGGGCATATTTGGATCAAACCTGTAATAGAGGGCATATTTGGACCTTTATGCAAAGTTTAGGGGCATATTTGACCCTTTTTCTTTATTAAAATAAAGAACAGGAAAAGGAATGTCTAGATAGAAAGGAAAAAAATGAAACAAAGAAGCAATGTGAAATTTTAAAATGAAATGGGCTGACAAGAAGGGCCCACAAAGACACTTGTCATAAATTTAAAGGACCCTCTCATAACTAGTGTTGATTGAGCCTCAACCATCATAAAATTTTCCATGTTCATTGGGATAAGAAATAGGCTTACGGTCATAATTGTGTTTCACGTGAGACCCAATACCATAAAATCTTCTCATCATCTCTCTTCTTAGGGTCTTATAGTAATAACTTCATACAGAAGACTTAATAAATAGCAGTAGGAGTAAGAAGGAAGAAACAAAGAGAATTGAAAGGGAAAGTTTTTTTTATTGAGCACCATTACATTACAGTGTTACTTAGCTGCTAGCATCCACTCTGTATATATACATAGGCATCTAGTAACCGTCCCTACATTAGTGTGACTACCAGCTCATCATTCTCTTACTAATTACAATTAATCAGCTAACTACTTTCACCATACAACTTGTTTTCTAATCCTAACTGTCAACATTCCCCCTCAAGCTTATGGTTGAAAAATGTCCTTCATTCCAAGTCTACTGAGAAGATGATCGTGTTAAACTTTTCTAGGACTCTTAGTTAGTATTTCAACAAGCTGGTCTTTGGTGTTAATGTGTTCAGTCTTCAACATTCCTTGACAGATTATTTCCTTAACAAAATGGCAATTAATGTCTATATGTTTTGTTCTTTCATGGAAGATAAGATTTACAACAATTTGGATGGCTGCCTTGCTGGCACATATCATATTCACTGGAGTAGTTACACATACACCTAGTTCTTTGTAGAGGGTAATCAGCCAAGTTATTTCTACTGCATATGCAGTCATGCTCCTGAACTCTACTTCTGCTGAGCTCCTTGACACTGTCTCTTGTTTCTTTAACCTCTATGAGATGAGCCCTCCTCAAAATTTGACTAAGTAACCTATAACTGACCTTCTAGTTTCTAAGTAAGCACCCCAATCCGAGTCACAATAGGTTATGAGTTGTGTTGTCTCTCATGTAGCCATTAGTAGTCCCAAACCAGGTGCTTCTTTGATATACCTGACAACTCTTAAAGTTGCTTCCATGTGTGATTACTTAGGATAATGCATAAACTGGATCAACACTTGTACAGGGAATGCAAGATCAGGCCTTGTCATTGTAAGATAAAGAAGCCTTCCTACTAACCTTTGATATATTGTAGGATCTGCAAGCAAGTTATCCCGTTCAACACTTGCATTATTAATGTGTTCATCATACTTCACTAATGTAAGCTTCTGATTTAGTTCAAGTGGTGTGCCAGCAGGCTTATCTCCCCCTAGGCCAGTCTTAGCCACTAGCTCCAATGCATACTTTCTTTGTGATATTACTATGCCTTTGAATGGTCTAGAGAACTCAATTTCTAGAAAGAATTTTAGTTCACCTAGATCTTTCATCTTGAACTTCTTTTGAATCTCTTTCCTTGTATCACATAGAAGTTTGTAATTATTTCCATTTACTGATAGATCATCTACATAGACTAACACCACCACAGTGTCACCATTAACTAGTTTTGTGAATAATGAGTAGTCATAGTGACTCTGTTGAATCCCATATGTACTAGTACTTCAGTAACATTCATGTACCATTGCCTTGGTGCTTGGTTGAGACCATATGAGGACTTGTAGAGTTTGCAGACCTTATGAGTCTTCCCCTGTCTAGAAAAACCACAAGGAATCTCCATGTACACTTCCTCTATTAGATCAACATTGAGGAAGGCATTATGAACACCTATCTGATAAATGAACTAACCTTTGGAAGTAGCAAGAGCTACAACTGATCTTACTATCACTATTTTAGCAACAAGACTGAAGGTTTTACTATAATCCAAGCCTTTCTTTTGGCTGAAGCCTTTAGCCACAAGCTTGGCTTTATATCTTTCCACCTCATCGGTGGAGAGATACTTAATTTTGTAAATCCATCTACAACCAATGGACTTCTTACCAGGTAGAAGATCAATAATGGATCATGTCTTCTTGTGTTCTAGTGCAGCAATTTCTAACTGCATAGCCTTGACCCATGCTGGATCAACAACAACTTCTTTGAAAGACATAGGTTCACACTGAGCTGAATAAGCTCGCAAGATCTGTCTATACGAGAGGGACAGATGATAATAAGAGAGTCGATTAGACAGAGGGTGAGAGCAGCTAGTACCTTTTGGATTAGTAGCAAAATCTTACAGCCACAAGGGAGGCTTACTATGCCTGTTGGACCTCCTAGATGAAGCAAAACAAGGTAGGAAAACCAATGATGGTGTTGCTTCAGAAGGTGTAGGATTGTCTACAGCAGTAGTATGGGGTAAAGAAATGTTGACATCAGAGTTATCTGCAGTAGCAGTGATATCAGAAGTAGTAGTAGTAGGGGTGTCACTAGGAAGTATGACTTCAAGCATAAGAAATATAGGATTAGATCCAGTTTTGACATGCTTAAAAGGGAAAAAATCCTTTTGAAAGATAACATGTCTGCTAACAAATAAGGAGTGGATATGAATGTCATGTAGTAAGTACCCTTTCTGTGAAGATGAGTACCCCATAAAGACTGTAGGAACTGATTTTGGAGAGAACTTATCCAGGATGGTGGGATTTGCAGCATAACACAAACAACCAAGAACTCTAAGATGAGTTAGAGAAGGATAGTGCTGATGTAGTATTTCAAAATATGACTTAAAGCCAATCACTTTAGATGGGAGTCTATTTAAGAGATAGACTACAGTGGTGACACACTCACCCCAAAACCTGAGTGGTATAGAGGCTTAAAACCTAAGAGACCTGTCCATATTTAAGATAGTTCTGTGCTGTCTTTCAACAATACCATTGTGCTGAGGGTGTACACACAGGTACTTTGATGAGCAATACTAAGACCACTTAATAGAGCTTGAAATGCATGGCTGAAAAATTCAGCCCCATTGTCTGTTCTCAAGGTCTTAACTGTGGTAGAGTATACATTTTGCACATGTGTAAGGAAGTACTTGAGGACCACAATAGTGTCAGCCTTAGTAGCAATTAAGAAAATCCATGTATATCTACTATAATCATCCACTACAGTAACAAAATACCTTTTTTTATTATGAGTTGGAACTCTATAAGGACCCAAATTTCACAATGCAACAACTCAAACACAGATTTAGAAACATGAGAGCTTACAGGAAAATGAAGTTTTGTGTGTTTAGCTAGTGGACAAACTATACAATTAGAGATTTCTTGACTTTTCAGTGGCCTAAGAAAGTCATGTTTCTTTATCATATCTACAGGTGCATAACCTAATATTTTGTGTCAAACATCAATAGACTCAGAGGTAGTAATAGAACAGACATATTTATTGTAAGATTCACTGATAAATGAACTAACCTTTGGAAGCAGCAAGAGCAACAACTGATCTTACTATCACTATTTTAGTAACAGGACTGAAGGTTTCACTATAATCCCAGCCTTCCTTTTTTGCTGAAGCCTTTATCCACAAGCCTGACTTTATAACTTTTCACCTCACCGATGGAGAGATACTTAATTTTGTAGATCCATCTGCGTCCAATGGCCTTCTTGACGGGTGAACGATCAATAATGGACCATGTCTCGTTGTTGTAACGACCTAAAAATTTGATAAAATTTGTAAAATTTGTGATTTTATATGATTTGACTATTTTACCCCTCTCCATAGTTGCATTATGGTATTTCTGGAGTGTGAGAGTGGTTGACATGATTTTTGATGCATTTCGGTATCATTTATGCAATATTGTGATTTTTGATGGCTTCGAGAGCCTTATTTTGGACTTATATGGTTATATTTTGATCCATGCGACGGATGACCAAACGGACTGCACCAGCAGCTCTGGAATATCAATTTTAAGATAGGTAGAACTTTGGTTCGGGTCCTGGTTCACCGAGCTCATTTTGACCTATTGATCAGAAAGTTAGAAAGTTAAAAATATTGGTGTAGGACCCACATTTGATCGAAACGACCTCGTATGGAAAATTTGACTTCGCCAACCAATTTGAAATGTCGATTTTATTGTGTTAGCATATTTGGTATGATTTTATGACTGTTAAATCTCATTTCAACCCTCGGTTTTAAAAATTATGATTTCGAATCTCGGGGGTCAATTGTGAAAATAATTTTTTTTGGAAAATTTGATATCGCCATCACGTCCAGAATATCAAATTTAGTATGGTTGTATAGTTGGTTTGCATAAATAAAACTCCGAATAAATTCTGAGCACCCTGTCGAAGTCCATTTCGAGTTAGAATAAAAAAAAACTACTCAGTTATGCAGAAAAATTAGCAATATATATAACATCTTTTTCACATTTTTGGCCTATTTTACTCATTTTTCATCTTGTCTCTTGAGAGTTAAACCCTAAATATTTGGGAAGCTTAAAAGTGAAGTTTGTGAGAGCTTGGGAAGCTAGATTAACACCTATTTCTTGATTTTAATTACGGATTTAAGGTAAGAATTCACCCTTTTCTTAGAAATTTCTTGATAAATTTCTCAAAACCCCAAATATCTTAGGGCATGATTTTAAACCCAATTTTTACTCATTTTCACTTGAATAATACTTTTATCTTATAATTACTAGTTTTTCATCAATTTAACCTTCAAAAAAACTCTGATTCTGGATTTTAATTCGGATTTTAAATATTTTACCCGGTAAAGCTGAAAAATAGTTTTTCTTTGATTTGAACCTTGTTTTTGACTTGATTTAACTTGAGTTTTCATCTGTAGGTTCCTAAAAATATGGGGAACATGTTTTTGAAGTAAAGTTCCGATTTTGCCCATCTTTTTCAAAAATCCATTTTGAGGGTCTGTTTTGATCCCGAACCAAAAGTGGTCAATATGAGTGTCATTGGTTTTATTTTGATGCATAGATTTATATTTGATGTTTCTAGTGAAGTTTGGGATTGTTCGTAAAAGGTAGAGTTGCGGGTTCAAGTGTAGCGGACCGGTTTTGGCTTTCGAGGTAGGTTATGAATTAACTCTTCAGACCGGGATGTGCAGTAAATAATGGTATAAAATTCATATTAAGGGTGAGAACTAATCATGAAAAATGGCAATCTACATGTGGTGCCCGCGTGGGGGCCTATATGTGATGTAATTGTCGAAATTAAAATATTATGTGATATGTTTGACCGTGTGGGGTCCTATATGACATTGATAGCCTTGAATACATGTGAGTAATTGTATTGTATTGTATCATATTGTTTAATATGGTACCATGGCTATATTATGATTATATTCATACTTTACTGGCATATGAGATATGTGAAAATTCATGGATGAAATGAAAATAACGAGTGAATATTGGCTCATGTGGTTGTAGAAATGTATCATTGTGGTTGGTTGTGGAAATATATCATGTGGTCGATTATGGAAATACTTATTGTGATTGGTTGTGAGAATTACATCTTCAAATCATACTCATTCATAAAACATTGGTACCACCGTGGCAACATCTGAGAAACACTGGCAACACCTTTTTAAAAATATTGTAACACCTTATAAAACCCTTTCCAAGGGATGTGCCAGAAAGGAGATATGAGATATGTGGATTGTATATGGGTTGACGAACCCCCCATGGGTCCTATGTCGGGAAGCTTTGGCTCCGTAGGTGTATACGAGAATTGTACGATGATTTCGGAGGTTGTGCAATAACCTCGTGCATCATCATCATCATCATTATCATATACATTGCACTTACTTTATTATGTTTATATTGTGTTGTATTGCCTTGTTGACTTGTCATCTATGTATTTGTCTTAACCTTCTTTACTTATATTTGATGATCTTGTATCTATATGTTCTCTCTTATTCTATTTTATATATGACATAATCTATACCTGTGTTTTGTATCTTGATGTGTTTTTGTAATATATGTGAGATATATTAGAACTGTTGGTGCAAGCGGTGTGGGCTACCATTGTGGGACATTTTCTGATTGCAGGTGACGTGCCCTTAGTGTATATTTTGTATGCCTTATTTACTACTTTGCTTAATCGGCCTATGATACCTACTGAGTACAAGTGGATTATACTCATGCCTACTGCGTCCTTTCGGTGCAGGTCCTATCTCGAGTGCACCTCAGCTTACTTGATTCAGGCGGTTGTTGGAGCTTCCAAAGTAGCGGTTGGACATTCATGCATCTGAAGTTTACCTCTATCTTTCTATACTAGTTATGTCTTTATTAGTGTTTGGAGACAGTTATTATTTCTTTGTGGTTATTTTTTGATGTATTTGACTCTTGGATTGTATTAGTAGTTCTTACACTATTGACACCTGGTTTTGGTCATGATTGGTATTTTGGATAAGTTTTTTCCGCATTGTTATGATTATTTATATGGTTTGGCTTCATTCTAGAAGCCTTACCTTGGGAATTTCTATTTTTTTTCTCTATTCGTATCAGTTTGGGTGATAGACTTATTTGTCAAGGTACGCCACAACAAGTACCATCATGATCCTCATTTTTGGGTCATGACAAATTGGTATCAGAGCAGCCAAGTTTTATTGGTCTCAATGGTGTAAGAACGGGATGTCTAATAGAGTCTTACGGATTGGTACGCAGACATCTGTATCTATCTTCGAGAGGCTATAGGATGTCTTTAAGAAAATTCCCTCATTTTATTCTTTATAATGCGAAATTCTTTCATATCCTGTATTCTGAGTTGTGTTTCACTCTTTCTATGCGAATGGAGTTGCTTATACCTCTTATCAGTTGAGAGATGCAGCGAGAGATTATTAGATATCATTTATTGGTTGTAGGCTTGTTAATGCTCCTGAGTTGTCATAGGATCAGTTTTTTGATGCTTTTCTGGAGAAATTTGTGCCTTTTAGTTTGAGAGATCATATATGGGACGAGTTTGATAATTTAGAGCAAGGATCTATAACAGTTGTTGAGTATGAGGCACGCTTCCATGCCCTATCCAGATATTCCTATGATAGCATTTCTACTAAGTCTAAGAAGATTTAGAAGTTTGTGAAAGGTTTAGATGTCTCCCTTCAGTTGGCTATGTCTCAGATGGTTGTGTTTGGGGCTTCTTTTCAGAGTATTGTGGATCATGCTAAGATGAAGAGGGTATTCTTAGTGCATCTTATGGAGGCGCCAAGAAGGCGCGATATTTTAGTTAGTTCAGAAGTCAGACTTCTTGAGGTAGAAATTTTAGAGGTACTCATGGATACCTTGGTAGGCCAGTTCAGGCGGCATTACAGAGTTCAGGGGGTGGACCTTTTAGTCTAGCAGTTCAGGATGGCCGTTTAGGCACAATTGTACCTTCTTCTATTAAGACTAGTTGCAGAGGTTGTTATGTGTGTGATGAAATTAGCCATGTGGCCAGGGACTGTCCCCACTGGGTGATTTGAGCTACTCTTATTTCATTTGTGAGGGGTATGGGTACTATCAGAGGTACGGGAGGTAGAGGTAGTGGAGCTCGTGGGGTAGCCGTGGGTCCACTCAGGCATTTAATGGTAGTGAGGCTACCCAGGCAGCTGGTGGTCGTAGTCAGTGTTATGCTATACCAGCCAGACCTGAGGCAGAGATGTCTGATGCTGTGATTACAGGTATTGTCCTTATTTATTTCAAACCTGCATCTGTATTATTTGATCCCGGGTTCGACCTTCTCCTATGTGTCTGTATATTTTGCTTCTGGTTTTAATTCTGTTAGTGAGCCTCTTGCCATGCCTATTTGTGTATTCACCTCGATAGCTGATTATTTAGTGGTGGATCAACCTCATCGATCTTGTGTTGTGACTTTTGCCGGATGTGAGACTTTGATAGACTTATTTGTGTTAGATATGATCAATTTTGATATTATTTAGGTAGGGATTGGTTGTCTCCTTATCATGCTGTCTTAGATTATTTTGCCAAGACCGTTACTTTAGCTTTGCCGGGGGTGCCAAGGATATCTTGGAAAGGTGCACTTCATTCAGGTCCTAAGAGGATTATATCTTATGTTCAGGCTCGTAAATTGGTTGAGAAGGATGTTTATCTTACTTGGCCTATATTCGTGATGCCAGTGTTGTTTTACCTCCTTCTTTAGATTCTGTCCATGTTGTCCATGATTTTATGGACGTGTTCCCTATAGACTTGCCTGGTATACCTCTAGATCGAGATATTGATTTCGCTATTGATGTTGAGTCGGGCACCAAGCCCATTTCTACCCCTCCTTATAGGATGGTCCTAGCTGAGTTGAAAAAACTGAAGGATCAGTTGTAGGAGTTGTTAGATAAGGGATTTATCCGACCTAGTATTTCACCTTGGGGTGTGTCTATCTTGTATGTAAAGAGAAATGATGGGTCTATGCAGATATGTATTGATTATCGACAGTTGAACAAGGTGATGGTTAAGAATAAGTATTCTCTTTCTCGCATTGATGATTTGCTTGATCAGCTTCAGACCGCTGTGGTGTTTTTGAAGATTGAATTGTGGTTCGGTTATCACCAGTTGAGGATTAGAGTTTTAGATAATCCAAAAATAGCTTTTTGGACTCGATATGGTCATTATAAGTTCTTGGTCATGTCTTTTGGGTTGACCAATTCCCCTGCTTCATTTATAGAGTTGATGAATAAGTGTTTCGACCATATATTGGCTCATTTATTATGGTATTTATAGATGATAGCTTGGTTTATTTCAAGAGTGAGGTTGAGCAAGAAGAGCATTTGTGGATTGTGCTTTAGAGATTGAGGGATGAGAAGTTGTATGTTAAGTTCTCTAAGTGTGAGTTTTGGTTAGTGTCTATTTTCTTTCTTGGGTCATGTGGTGACTAAGAAAGGTATTATGGTTGATCCAACTAAGGTTGCAGCGGTTCGTGATTTGGGCTAAACCTACTTTGTCCATCGATATTTGGAGTTTTATTGGCTTGGCTGAGTATTATCGACATTTTGTTGAGGGTTTTTCATCCATTGCAGCTCCATTGACCAAGTTGACCCCGAAGAAGATTTCTTTTCAGTGGTCCGAAGCTTGTGAGGCGAGCTTCTTGAAGCTCAAGGATTTGTTGACTTCAGCTCCTATATTAGCTTTGCCTAAGGAGGGTATGGGCTTTACTATTTTTTGTGATGCTTCAGGTGTTGGGTTAGGTGCTGTGTTGATACAGGAGGGCAAGGTAATTTCTTATGCATCTCGTTAATTGAATCCTCATGAGAAGAATTATCCTACCCATGATTTGGATTTATGCGCAGTTATGTTTGCCTTGAAGTTTTGGAGGCACTACTTGTATGGATTCCATTATGAGATCTTCTCAGATCATCGTAGCCTTTTGTACTTCTTTATCAGCGAGATCTTCTTAGGAGGCAGCGTCATTGGCTTGAGTTGCTTAAGGATTATGACTTGACTATTCTCTACCATTAGGGAAAGACTAATGTGGTTGTGGATACCTTGAGCAAGAAGTCGGCTAGCATGGGTAGCTTAGTGTATCTTTTGACTCCGAAAAGGTCATTGGCCTTGGAGGTTCAGTCTTTAGCTAATCTGATAGTCAGGCTTGATATTTCAACACCAGGGCATGTTTTGGCACTTGTGGATGCTAGACCCTCTTTGATGGAGCAGATTCGAGCTCATTAGTTTGATGATGTTGAGTTGAGGTTGATTCAAGATAAGATATTGAGTGGAGAGTCTAAGGAAGCCTCACCTAATTCAGATGAAGTTTTGAGCATTGAGGGCTGAGTTGGTATACCGAGAGTGGTGATCGAATTAGGTTTAATCTTGGAGGAGGCCTATTGTTCCAGATATTCCATCCATCCAGGTGTGATTAAGATGTATCATGATTTGAGACAACACTACAGGTGAGGTGGTATGAGGCTAAATATAGCAGATTTTGTGTCTTATTTCCTATGTTGTCAGCAGGTGAAGGCCGAGCATATGAGATTTGGTGGTTTACTTCAGAGGTTACCCATTTCTGAGTGGAAGTGGGAACGCATCACTATGGACTTTGTGACTGGTTTGCCGCGTACATCTGATGGTTCCGACAGTGTTTGGGTCATCGTAGATTGATTGACCAAGTCAGCTCATTTTATTCCAGTTCAGGTCTCATTTAGTGCTGAGAGCTTGGCCCGTATCTACATTCGTGAGATTGTGCATTTGCATGGTGTGCCGGTGTCTATTATTTCAAATTTAGGTCCTATGTTCACATCTCACTTTTGGAAGACTTTTCAGGATGAGTTGGGTACTCGAGTAGATCTTAGTACAACGTTTCACCCCAGACTGATGGCCAATTAGAACGGACTATACAAGTTTTGGAGGATATGCTTCGCACATGCGTGATGGATTTTGGTGGCCAGTGGGAGCAACATTTGGCTTTAGCAGAGTTTGCAAATAATAATAGCTACCATTCTAGTATTGATATGACTCCTTTTGAGGCATTGTATGGTAGGCGTTATCGCTCTCTGGTAGGTTGGTTCGATGTTTCAGAGGTGAGACCTTAAGGTACAGACTTGCTTTGCGAGTCCTTGGATAGGATCCGGGTCATTCAGGATTAACTTAGAGCGGCTCAGAGTAGGCAGAAGTGTTATGCTGATCGTAGACTTCGTGTCTTGAGTTTTGGTGTTGGTGATAGTGTTTTTCTTCGAGTTTCACCCATGAAGAGTGTGATGAGGTTTGGGAAGAGGGGCATGCTTAGCCCTAGTATATTGATCCGTTTGAGATTCTTCAGACTATTTGCGATGTGGCTTATGAGTTGGCTTTGCCCCTTGATCTATCTATTTTTTATTCAGTTTTCATATTTGTATGCTTCGTTTCTATATTCTTGATAAGTCTCATGTCATTCGTTGGGATTCAGTTCAGTTAGATGAGTGGTTTTCCTTTGTTGAGGAGCCAGTTTCCATTTTGGCTAGGGATGTTAGGCAGATATGCTCTAAAGTGATCCTTGTGGTTCAAGTCCAGTGGCAACTTTGACCTGTAAATGCGATTACTTGGGAGATTGAGTCTAATATGCGTAGTTCCTATCCCTAGCTTTTCATTGATTCAGGTATTTCCTTGCCTTAGTTCGAGGACGAACTAGATTTTTAGTGGTGGATGATGTAAGACCTAAAAATTTAATGAAATATGTGAAATTTGTGATTTGATGTGATTTGACTGTTTTACCTCTCCCCGTAGTTGCATTATTGTATTTCTGGAGTGTGGAAGTGGTTGACATGATTTTTGATGCATTTTGTTATCATTTATGCAATATTATGGTTTTTGATGGCTTCGAGAGCCTTATTTTGGACTTATGTGGTTATATTTTGATCAGTGCAATGGATGACCAACGGAATGCACTAGCAGCTTCGGAATATCGATTTTAGGCTAGGTAGACCTTCGGTTCGGGTCCTGTTTCACCCGAGCTCATTTTGACCTATTGATTGGAAAGTTGGAAAATTAGAAATATGAGTGTGGGACCCACATTTGATCGAAACGACCTCGTATGGAAAATCTGACTTCGCCAACAGATCCGAAATGTTGATTTTAGTATATTAGCATATTTGGTATGATTTTATGGCTTTTAAATCTCATTTCGATCCTCGGTTTTAAAAATTGTAATTTCAGGCCTCGGGGGTCAATTTTGTGAAAATAAATTTTTCTGAAAAATCTGGTATCGCCATCGCGTCCGTAACATCGAATTTAGTGTGGTTGCATAGTTCGTTTGCATAAATCAGACTCCAAACGAATTTCGAGCACCCCGTTGGAGTCCTTTTCGAGCTAGAATAAAAAAAAACTGCTCAGTTATGCAGAAAAATCTGCAATATATATAGCAGCTTTTTCATATTTTTGGCCCATTTTGCTCATTTTTCATCTTGTCTTTTGAGAGTTAAACCCTAAATATTTTGGGAGCTTAAAAGTGAAGTTTGTGAGAGCTTGGGAAGCTAGATTAACACCTATTTCTTGATTTTAATTACGGATTTAAGGTAGGAATTCACCCTTTTCTTAGAAATTTCTTGATAAATTTCTCAAAACCCCAAAAATCTTAGGGCATAATTTTAAACCTAAATTTTACTTATTTTCACTTGAATAATACTTTTATCTTATAATTACTAATTTTTCATCAATTTAACCTTCAAAACAATTCTGATTCTGGATTTTAATCCGGATTTTAAATATTTTACCCGGTAAAACTCAAAAATGATTTTTCTTCGATTTGAACCTCGTTTTTGACTCGATTTAACTTGAGTTTTCATCTGCAGGTTCCTAAACATATGGGGAACATGTTTTTGAAGTAAAGTTTCAATTTTACCCTTCTTTTTCGAAAATCCATTTTGGGGGTCCGTTTTGACCCCGAACCAAAAGTAGTTGATATGGATGTCGTTGGTTTCGTTTTGATGCGTAGATTTTATATTTGATGTTTCTAGTAAATTTTTGAATTTTTCGTAAAAGGTAGGGTTGCGGGTTCAAGTGTAGCGGACCGCTTTCGCCTTTCGAGGTAGGTTATGGCTTAACTCTTCAGACTGGGCTGGGTAGTAAATGATGGTACAAAATGCATGTTAAGGGTGGGAACTAATCATAAAAAATATCTATCTATGTGTTGTGCCAGCGTGGGGGCCTATATGTGATGTAATTGTCGAAATTAAAATATTATGTGATATGTTTGACCGTGTGGGGTCCTATGTGACATTGATAGCCTTGAATACATGTGAGTAATTGTATTGTATTGTTTAATGTGGTACCATGGGTGTATTGTGATTATATTCATACTTTACTGGCATATGAGACGTGGAAATTCATGGATGAAATAAAAATAACGAGTGAATATTGGTTCATGTGGTTGTGGAAATGTATCATTGTGGTTGATTGTGGAAATATATCATGTGGTTGGTTGTGGAAATACTTATTGTGATTGGTTTTGAGCATTACAGCTTTATATCATATTCATTCATGAAACATTGGTACCACCGTGGCAATATCTGAGAAACACTGACAACACCTTTTTAAAAATATTGTAACACCTTATAAAACCCTTTTTGAGGGATGTGCTAGAAAGGAGATATGAGATATGTGGATTGTATATGGGTTGACGAGCCCCCCATGGGTCCTACGTCGGGAAGCTTTATCTCTGTAGGTGTATATTGGGATTGTACGATGATCCCGAAGGTTGTGCGACAACCTCATGCATCATCATTATCATTATTATCGTATACATTGCACTTACTTTATTGTGTTTATGTTGTGTTGTATTGCCTTATTGACTTGTCATCTTTGTATTTGTCTTACCTTTCTTTACTTATATTTGATGATCTTGTATCTACATGTTCTCTCTTGCTCTATTTTATATGTGACATAATCTATACTTGTGTTCTATATCTTGATGTGTTTTTGCAATATATGTGAGATATATTAGAACTGTTAGTGCAAGCAATGTGGGCTACCGTTGTGGGACATTTTCTAATTGCAGGTGACGTGCCCTTAGTGTATAGTTTGTATGCCTTATTTACTACTTTGCTTAGTCAGCCTATGATACCTACTGAGTACAAGTGAACCGTACTTATGCCTACTGCACCCTTTCGGTGCAGGTCCTAGCTCAAGTGTGCCTCAGCTTACTTGATTCGGGCAGTTGTTGGAGCTTTCAAGGTAGCGGTTGGACATTCATGCGTTCGAAGTTCACCTCTATAGTTTGGGTGATAGGCTTACTTGTCAAGGTACGCCGCGATAAGTGCCATCATGACCTTCGTTTTTGGGTCGTGACAGTTGTGTTCTAGTGCAGTAATTTCTAGCTGCATAGCCTTGAGCCATGCTAGATCAGTAACAACTTCTTTGAAAGACACAGGTTCACACTGAGCTGAATAAGCTTGCAAGATCTGTCTATACGAGGGGGAAAAGTAAGAATAAGAGAGTTGATTAGACAAAAGATGAGAGCATCTGGTACCCTTTGGATTAGTAACAAAATCCTGCAGTCACAAGGGAGGCTTACTATGCCTGTTGGACCTCCTGGATGAATCAAAACAAGGTAGGGAAACCAATGAAACAAGATAGGGAAACCAATGATGGTGTAGCTTCAGAAGGTGTAGGATTGTCTACAGCAGTAGTATGGGGTAAAGAAATGTTGACATCAGAGTTATCTGCAGTAGCAGTGATATCAGAAGTAGTAGTAGTAGGGGTGTCACTAGGAAGTATGACTTCAAGCACAGGAAATATAGGATTAAATCCAACTTTGAGATGCTTAAAAGGGAAAAAATCCTCTTGAAAGGTAAAATGTATGCTAACAAAGAAGGAGTGGGTATGAATGTCATGTAGTAAGTACCCATTTTGTGAAGATGAGTACCCCATAAAGACTGTAGGAACTGATTTTGGAGAGAACTTATCCAGGATGGTGGGATTTGCAGCATAACACAAACAACCAAAAACTCTAAGATGAGTTAGAGAAGGAGAGTGCTGGTGTAGTATTTCAAATGGTGACTTAAAGCCAATCCCTTAAGATGGGAGTCTATTTAAGAGATAGACTGCAATAGTGACACACTCACCCCAAAACTTGAGTGGTATAGAGGCTTGAAAACTGAGAGACCTGGCCATATTCAAGATAGTTCTGTGATGTCTTTCAACAATACCATTCTGCTAAGGGGTTTACACGCAGGTTCTTTGATGAGCAATACTAAGACCACTTAATAGAGCTTGAAATGCATGGCTGAAAAATTCAGCCCCATTGTCTGTTCTCAAGGTCTTAACTGTGGTAGAGTATACATTTTGCACTTGTGTAAGGAAGTACTTGAGGACCACAATAGTGTCAGCCTTAGTAGCAATTAAGAAAATCCATGTATATCTACTATAATCATCCACTACAGTACAAAATACCTTTTTTTATTATGAGTTGGAACTCTATAAGGACCCAAATTTCACAATGCAACAACTCAAACACAGATTTAGAAACATGAGAGCTTACATGAAAATAAAGATTTATGTGTTTAGCTAGTGGACAAACTGTACAATGAGAGATTTCTTGACTTTTCAGTGACCTAAGGAAGTCATGTCTCTTTATTATATCTACAGGTGCATGACCTAATATTTTGTGCCAAACATCAACAGACTCAGAGGTAGTAATAGAACATACATACTTATTGTGAGATTCACTGCTATTGACCAGCTTCTTTGGATATTACTTTGGTCCTTCTCTTAGTATGTAGAGGCCATGTTCTTCTCTACCAATCCCCTTCACCTGACTAGTGGGGAGATCCTGAAAAATACAGAAATCAGGAAAGAATCCTATCATGCATTGCAGTTCTTTAGTGATGTTGGACACTGACTATAGATTGAGTTTAAAGTCAGGTAAATAGAGAACATTGGAGATGGATTGACACTGTAGAACACAAGCACTACCAATATGAGAGATATCAACTATTTTTTCATTTGGTAGTTACTTCTGTCATTATTAGGTATGTGTTTGCTACTATCCAACACATCAAGACTAGATGTAATGTGGTGAGTAGCTCCTGTATCAACTACCCATTCACCTCCCTTAGTATTAGCACAGAAAGTCTAAAATAGACTACCTGCATCTGCAGTTGCAACCTAGATATGTGAGTCTACTCTATTTGTATTTCCAGTCTTGGACAACAGCTACAATATCTGTTGGTACTGATCATGGGTAAAGAAAGTACCTAGAGGTTGAGGCTAAGTAACACCACTAGTATTTTGTGGTAATTCAACTTTATTAGCATACATCCCTGTGTTCATGAGTTTTTTCTTGGACCTAAAGTCAGAAGGATATCCAACAATCTTGTAACACTAGTCTTTGGAGTGACCTTTACATGCACAATGTTCACACTGAAGAAGGTTCTTCTTCACCTTATATCGAGAGTGACTTGCACCATTACCAGAGCTTCCAGTTAAACCATATTCTCTCCCTACACCACTTACAACACCTAAGTAAGGACTAGTATAAGCACCCTTGGAGGTGCCAGCTCCATCACTAAAGCTGGTGTTCTTTCGACTGTATAGAATAATACCCTCTATACCAGGTGAACTGGAAGAGGCAAAACTAACCAAGTTCCGTTGACTTTCCTGATCAATTAACATAACATACGCTTTGTTCAAGGTAGGAAGAGGTATCATCATTAGCAATTGACTCCTAGGTTGAGAATATGACTCATTTAAGCCCATTAAAAACTGAAGTAGTCGTTGATAATCACAATATTCACTAAACTTCTTTGACTTAGGACAAGGACAGCTGGGACAGGGCATAATAGCATCATATTCATCCACAAATCCCTTAATCGTGAGAAATAGTCAGATATATAGAGAGTTTCTTGAGTAAGAGTGTGAATTTCCCTATGAAGGTAAACATACGTGAACCATTCACTGTATCAAATCTCTCTCTCAAATCAAGCCATACTTTACGCACATCAGAGACATACACTGTAGAACTAAGTAAACCAGGTCGCACAACATTCATAATCCAAGACAATACCATAACATTGCATTTTTCCCACTGATCATACAACTTCGGATTAAATTTACTTTTAGGAAATCGCTCGTTAACAAAACCTATCTTACTTCGACCTACCAATCCAATTCTAAAGGATCTACTCCACAAGGCATAATTTTCAGAACCAGTAAGCTGAAGTGTTATCAAGGAACTACCTGGTATATCTGTAGGTTGCAGAAATAACGGATGATTATGGTCTATACCTGGAATTATGGAGGAACTGCGAACACAATTCTCAGTGTCATTAGGTGGAGAGCTTGATGCAGGAGCAGTTGCCATGAAATTGCACTCGAGTAGGTAGAAACCTAACTCTTGGATGCGATACGCAATTCACCTGAAATTTGTGGGTGAAACTTGGCACCAGATGTTAGCTTCAACTACTCTGAAATGGCTACGATTGGTGTCTTTGATACCATGATAACTTCATACAGAAGACTTAAGAAATAGCAGTAGGAGTAAGAAGGAAAAACAGAGAGAATTGAAAGGGAAATTTTTTTTTACCGAGCACTGTTACATTGCAGTGTTACTTAGTTGCTAGCATCCACTCTATATATATACATAGGCATCTAGTAACCGTCCCTACACTAGTGTGACTGCCAGCTCATCATTCTCTGACTAACTACAATTAATCAGCTAACTACTTTCACCATAATCAATCAGCTAACTACTTTCACCGTACAACTTGTTTTCCAATCCTAGCTGTCAACACATAGTACATTCAAATTGCAACATCCATCTCATTTTACTGTCATTAATGTTATGCTGATAATTTTTGAACTCTATCTATAAATAAAAATAAATTAAAACCTTAAAAAGTTTTATACACTCAATTTATCCAACAAATAAATATATGAATTTGTGTATCTATAAGGTCAATAAGATCACAAAATATTCTACTTACATGAACAATCTGAAATCGGTCACCAGAAAAGATTTTTTCATCTTTACCCTCGATGTATAAACATGCAAATGTATTGTTGTTTGCCTAAACCAAACAAAACCTTTTTTTTATAAAGTAGAAAGCCAAATAGTACAACTGTTACTTGTAAGTTTAAGGGTTCGTTTGGTTTGAAAATAAGTTATGTTGGGGTTAGTTATGTTGAAATTAGTTATACTGAAATTAGTTATCCTGGTATTATTTTTTTAGTGGCTGTTTGTTTTGTGGTACTAAAAATAATATGTATTGCATTTTTTTTTAAGAATAAATTATTTGTATATGAAAATACCCCCACACCTTATTTAGCTTAATTATTTTTATGTGTTCATTCCTACGATTTTTATGTGTGTTCGACTATGTGTTCATACATAAGGATTTGAATTGTTTTATAATTGATGTAGTTGCGTAATTTGAAACAATAATATGTATCAAAACTAGACAGTGCCTTTATAATTTTTAAAATATTTAATTGCAGAAATAGAATAACTACCCATAGCAGAAGTAAAGATTCTTTGGGCTTACGAAGAATCAGTGATAGGACGTCAAGTACTCTATTGCCTCCTGAGTATTATTTGTATTTCAAAAGAAAAAAAAATAAGACAACTGAAGTATCTTGGCCATGCAATATTGTTCCAGACTTGTTAAAAGATAGACTAAAAATTATTGAGTTTAAAGATAATTTGATGTACTAATTCACACATCTTTTTAAGCAATTACTAGTTACTAGTACTAAACTTTGTTCGTCTCTTCCAAATTTGACAAATGCCCATTGTTCTTTGTAATTGTTCTGAATGTCTGTCACCAAATAATTTGCTCCACATCCAACAACTATAACCTTTTTGAATAGGACTCTTTTCCTTACAAAATTTACTAAAAATGTGTGAGCAAAAGTTTTCAGCTTTTTGTTAAATACGATAGTGGGTTGATAACTATTTTGTTAGACAAGTAAAGCTAATTTTATTTTGTTATTTTGATTTTTGTGAACGACTTTCAGTTGATCAAAGCACATTTTTGATATTTAGTTCAATGGGTGCTAGAATCTATATCTATATCTATAATTTATATCTATACTCTATAATCTATATCTATAATATATTATAAAAGTGTGAAGAGTCTTAAAATTGTTGTTTGATTTTTTTGCCCTTCATTAAAAGACTCCGCTTTAGACAAAATCGTCTTTTTACCTTTTTTTTTAATTATTTTAGTAATATTAAATATTGACTATATTACCAAGAAAACAAAATCTATCCTCGTGAAAATAGGATTCCTTTTTCACCATCTAAAAAAAACTAACCATATATAGAAACCGAAAAAAAAATTCCTTCCCCAATGTAAACCCAAAAAGTAGTAATAAAGAAAACCAACGTGAAACCAATCCTCCCCCAAGGTGAAACCAAGAAAATAGTAATAAAAATAAAATCACTCCCAACATGAAATTAAAAATAATATAATAATAAAAAATTAGTAACTAAAAACCCCCCACCCTATGTGAACCACCCCCCAAAAAAAATAATAATAATAAAAAAAACTCTATTCTTTCTGAATTTGATTTTAGCATAACTTTTTTTTATTGCAAAATATGGTTAAAAAAACTAAAAAATAAAAAATAATAATTCCTATCCCACGTAAAATAGGCTTTAACATACCTTTTACCAACTTCTATAAAAGTCATGCTAATTTCTTCGTCAACTCGCTTTAGTTTATTTGTGATAAATTTTTTTGCCTTTTTGGTATGTTGATTGTTGCTTGCTTATTAATAATTTAAACACAATATTAATTGACATACCGAGAATTTTGCTTATATTTTTAATTTATTTAATTTGTGTTATTAGTTGAATTTATGTTCTTAATTGATTTAATTTGTATTCTTTGTTGGATCTATTAATAAGTAATGCTCTTCCTCGATTAAATTCACGAAAACGATTCACATATTCAGGTACATTATTTACTCAACTCATCAATTTTTTTCAACTTATCAATTTTTTCCCTTCGACATCATGTGTTGCTTTTATAATTCATTTTCTTTAGGCTACTATTGCAATGGACCCAAGGAAAAGAGGTGCTGCATGACAAACATAAAAGTGATATTCATCAATTACTTGAAACTTTTGGTGGTAAAAGATATATGTGCTTACACTAAAATAGATGTTTATATTTACATTATTATATTTAAGTGTTAAGGATTTTTGAAAATTGATTTGAACTTTTTGTACATTATGACAAATCTCCGTAATAGATAAAATTATTTAATTTAAATAATCAAACTTTACACGTGCGAGGCACGTGTAGTTAGA
Source organism: Capsicum annuum (assembly GCF_002878395.1). Classification (NCBI taxonomy): domain Eukaryota; kingdom Viridiplantae; phylum Streptophyta; class Magnoliopsida; order Solanales; family Solanaceae; genus Capsicum; species Capsicum annuum. The sequence goes on from NC_061120.1 coordinate 62,784,070, forward strand.
TTAGTTACTCAAAAAATATCTCTCTCTATATGTGTGTGCGCGCGCGTGTGTGTGAAAGTGAAAATCAAAAGGTTTGGGGGTAATTTTGTCATTTTATAGTTTTATCTCAAGGATAAATTATGTTAGGATTATTATACCACCAAATATGTAGGATAACTTATCCCGATATTAGTTCTTAGTCCCGAAATAGTTATCCCGAATATTCACAACCAAACGACGCACCAGCAATTTTATTCCAGGACTATTATATTATCTCGAGATTATTTGTTTTAGTACCTCATACTAAACGATCCCTAATAGTATAGAGATAAAGGAACTCGGAACCAAAATAAGCCAAGATATGAACAAATTGATCAAAATAGGTCACCTCTTTAATAAGTTACCAAAATAGGCTAAACGTAACAAATTATTACATTTTATCCATTTTTTAATGATGAAGTAACGAAGATCCACAATATTTTTTTTAAAACGTAACAATTTATTATATTTTACATGAAAATTCAAATATATATATATATATATATTGTCCCATCACCGCTTTATCTCAACTTTTAGTCAAATCAGTGTATTGTCAAAATTTTTATAAAATGTAAATATTTATTAAACAAAAATTATTACAAAAATGTATTGTTAAATCAACAACTTTATCTCAACTGTAAAAAATTATTACATTTTGCAAAAAAATGAATCGCCTTTTGCATTACACAAAATGAAGCTTTTCAACAAACTTCATCTCATTCTCCCATACATTGCTTCTCTCCATAAACACCATCTTGTCCATTTAACAATCCCCATCTACACCTTAATAAATTCATCAAATTAATAGTCTCTAATTAACCTAGAGAATATCTAAGGAAGGTTAATGTCACCATTAGGTGCCAGCACAACCCGATGGTTGAGGACGAGGGTTGAAGGAGGTTCTTGGTGTATCTTTTTGCAGTTTTTTTGATTTATTCTCTGTTTTTTCAAGCTTTCTTTATTTTGTGGGTAATCTGTAATTTAGTAAAGCTTAATTGTTGATTGTGACGGCTTCTGGGTTAATGATTTCTTGGTTGAAAAATTCAAATTTTGAATCCAGCATCCATCTCCAAAGATTCTTTGCTTTCTTCTATAGTTGCCTCTTACCTGTAATACTAGCCAGGCTGAAGCAATATCAAAGCAATGATAATCAAATCAGCATTGTAAAAATGTTTATGACTTCATTTTGTATAGTGCAAAAGGCAATTCATTTTGTGTAGTGCAAAAGACGATTCATTTTGTGTAAAACATAATAATCTTTTGACAGTTAAGATAAAGTTGTTGATTTAACAATACTATTGTAATATTTTTTATCTAATAAATTTTACCTTTTACAAGAAAAATTGACAATACATTGATTTGATTAATAAATTCATATATATATATATATATATATATATATGAATTTTTGTAAAACGTAATAATTTATTATATTTTACAATTTTTTTTACTGTGGATCTCCGTTATTTCACCGTTAAAAAAAGAATAAAATGTAATAATTTATTATGTGTAGCTTATTTTGGTAACTTATTAAAGAGATGACCTATTTTAGTCACTTTATTCATATTTTGACTTATTTTGATTCCGAGTTCGAGATAAAACATGTATAGACACCATGTCTGTTGATCAGGGGCGGACTTATATTCATTTATGGGGTGATCCAGCACCTACTAAACTCAACGCGAAATAGGTAAAATTACATAGAAAATATACGAAAATAGATATATAATATGTAAAAGCACCCACTAAACAAAAAGTTGGTTGGGTGCATTGATATTTAGGTTGACTTTAAGGTTTTTAAGCATCCACTACCCTTAAATCCTGGGTCCGCCACTGTTGATGTTAGGTGACCTAGACATTCAAAAATTTCATCAACCAACTCAAAATAGTGTCATGCATTGAAAGAATATCACTACGCCAATTATGGAAAAGGACTAAAAGGGTGCAACTTTTTCACCTAATCAACCAGCATGGTCCTCGATATAAAGTATGTGTTGAACTATACTTCTTACCTAGTTCTCTATCCCATTATGTATAACAAAGGTAATCCTTAACAAAGTAAGAAATCTCGACCAACTAATCCAAAACAGATATATACTAGTTGTTGAACCATTATAAATTGAGAAACCTTCCGTATGTTGAAATATTACTATTAAAAAATTTTACACAAAGGAAGTGTCAGGCAAGATTTTTGAGTAAGCATACATGATACAAGGTAAAAGATTGATAGAAAGACGGGGAGTGTTGATTATGTAATTGGTTTCATGAATTTTTTATTTTAGCAAAAGTTGTTCTAGTTTTTAGAGTTTATACTTATTTTGTTGCTGGAAATTAGTGACAAACCTTGTCTAAAATTATTGTGCTACATAGCACTCCTATTGCACTAGGATCTTTAAGCTAGTTAGATCTTTCATTTGTTACCAAAGATCCTCTGAACAACTAAAAATCAAAAGGTGGAATATATTAAGGAAAAACTTCTTAATTACTTAATTTCATACTAAAATATAATGAGAGAGACTCCAACTTTCAACAACAGCAACTCAAATTCCTTACTTACACAATCTGGAGGAAACAAAGTACATAATTACACAAACATGCACGTGCTGAATGTTAAAAATTGAGAAAGCAAAGGAAAGAAACCAATACTTAGCAGCTTAATTGAGACCTTTTCATTGGTCTGAACATTAGTCCTTAAACATGACACAATGAACCTTAAACCATGAAAATAACAAACAGAAATGATTAACCCTCGTTTCTACTAAGCCTGTCCTAAAGAATTATGGTGGTGAAATTACAATATTATTACAACTAAAAAATTACAAGTGAAGAAAATTAGTAAAAGTTATCTTCTTCTTCTTCGGCTGAGGCGCAGATATCTCTCTCTTTAAGGAGATTCAAGCCCACTGCAACAAATTGTTTTACCGGTCTAGCAGTAATCTTCTTGACTTGTCCTTAAACACGACACAATGAAACTTATACCATGAAAAATAACAAAAAGAAATGATTAACCCTCGTTTATACTAAGCCTGCCCTAAGGAACTATGATGGTGAAATTACAATAATATTACAACTGAAAAATTACAAGTGTAAAAGTTATCTTCTTCTTCGTCCTAGGCGCGGATATCTCTCTCTTTAAGGAGATTCAAACCCACTGCAGTAAATTATTTTACCGGTCCAACAGTAATCTTCTCGACTTGTCCTTGAGCAACGCAAGCCATCTCCTCTATCTGATATTCAACTCTTTATAGGTGAATACATACTGCAGGCTCTTATGATCTAACAAAATATCAACATAGACCTCATAAAAATAATGCCACCAAATCTTCAATGCAAACACCACATCTAACAACCCCAAATAATGATTCAGATAATTCCTCTCATGAACTTTTAACTGCCTAGAAACATATGCTACCACCTTGCCTTGATGCATTAATAAAAAATAAAGTCCCACATGAGAAGCATCACAAAAAACAAGGAAACCATCACTACTTACATGCAAAGTCAAAACCAAAGCAAAAGTAAATTTATCTTTCTGCTTCTCAAAACTTCTTTAACAAGCATCGGACCATAGAAACTTCTCCTTCTTTTGAGTTAACCTAGTCATAGGTGCAACAATCGATGAAAATATCTTAACAAACTTCCTATAATAACCTGCTACACCCAAAAAGCTCTGAATATCTATTGGATTTGCAGATTTAGGCCATTTCTTAACTATTGCAACTTTTTATGGATCCACTATGATCCCTTCACTAGAGACAACATGACCTATAAAAGTAATAACATTTAAAAAAATTCACACTTTAAAAACTAAGCATACAATTATTGACCTTTTAGGGTCTGCAACACAACATGGAGGTGATTGGCATAATCCACCTCACTTTTCAAATATACCATAATATCATCTATAAATACAATCATGAACAAGTCCAAAGAGTAATGGAATACCTGATTCATCAGACCCATAAATACCAATGGGCATTAGTTAAACCAAAAGACATGATCAAGAACTCAAAATGTCCACATCGAGTACAAAAACCTATCTTATGAATATCCTTATCCCGTAGCTTAAGTTGATGATAACTCAATCAAATTTCAATCTTAGAGAAATAATTAACACTCTAAAGTTGATCCAACAGATTATTAATCCTAGGAAGAGGGTACTTATTCATCAGAGTTACCTTGTTTAACTGAAGGTAATTAATACACATCTAAAGAAAACCATTCATCTTACACATAAAAAGAACAAGATCATCCTACAGAGACATACTAGGGTGGATAAAACCCTTATCAAGAAGATCCTTTAACTGCTCATTAAGTTCTTCAACTTAGTTAGAGTCATTCTATATGAAGGGATAAAGATAGGACTGGTGTCCAAAAGAAGATCAATCCCAAAATCAATTTCCCTATCGGGAGGGATACCAAAAAAATCATTAAGAAAAACCTTAGGAAATTCCCTAACCACAAGAATGGTTTTTAAAGAAGGACCCTCTGAGTTAGAATCCTTAATCCGAACCAGATGATAAAGACACCCCTTGGAAATTAAATTTTGGCCTCAAAGATAAGATATGAACCTCTCTATAGGAACCAGGGAACTCCTACTCCACTCAATAACAGGCTCATTAGGGAATTTAAATATGACCTTATGAGTTCGACAGTTTAAAGAGGAATAGCACAAGTGCAACTTGTCCATCCCTAAAATAATATCAAAATCTAGCATGTCTAACTCAAATAGATCCACCAAAGTTTCCATACCACCAATAGATATGAAACAACCCCTTTACACCCTTCTAGCAATCACCGAGTCACCCACTGAAGAAGAAATAGAAAAGGGTTTTGAAATACACTCAGGACAGTAACCAAAATACACAACCACAAATGGGGTCACATAAGAAAGAGTAAACCCCATGCTAAGTAAATAGTACACATCACAAGAAAAGAGTTTCAACATACCAGTGACGACATCAGGTGATGCCTAAAACCCCTGATAGGTATTAAGAGCATACAAGCAATTTTAACCTGTGTTGGTACTAGATGTGGCACCCCTTAGTGCAGTAGTTGACGACATGGAAACTGGAACCTTGTTAGCCCCTGAAGCAACCTTTCCCCCAGGGAAATCTATCATCACATATCCCAAATAGCCATAATTGAAAAACCAATTATTCCCCTTATCACAGAAGACACGATAAAACTATTTGCAATGTCTATAAGAAGGATATAATAGAATAGACTTGGCCCCACTAGCCTAAGATTAGTCACCATATGCCCTAGAACCATCACTACTCTGAAAAGTATAATCTTTGAATGACTTTGGATAGGGAACACTAGTCGTCGAATATAAAGCTATGTTGCCCCACCTCTTTTTATACCATTTACCACAATCTCTACCACTCTGTTGTTGACCTCTACCCTTATCTGAATACCAAAACTTCTTACTCCATATCTCCCCTATATCTACTTATTATTTATATTCTCATCAACCTATTGCATATATACCATGAGTTTAGAGATGTCCATATACTTGTTCAATAAGGCAACTTTGCTATCTAAAATCTACTCCCAAGACAAATTGGAAGTAAACTTCCTCATTCTATCCCTTATGCTAGACACTAGCTGATGAACATATCATGACAACTAGTGGAATTTCATGGCATATTCATCCACTGACATCCCAACTTTCTTCAAATTCACAAACTCCTATGCTTTTACCTCCCTCAACTCTTGAGGAAAGTAGCGGTTAAGAAAGGCACTAGAGAAATCCTTCCATAAAGAAGATTCACCATAATCACCACATAAAACACTCCCACTCCTCATACCAATCATATGCCATATCCTTTAACTGATTAGCAGGGAAATCCACACCCTCTACCTCAGTAGCATGCATAACCTGAATGTTCTTCTCTTTCTTATTTGTAAAGCATTGAGAATCCTCCTCAACCTTACTACCAGTGAAATTCAAAAGGCTCAGCCTCATAAACTAGCTAACTCTAGTGGCCTCAGATGAGCTCCTAGTAATACTAAAAAAATCCCATCTGATGTGACTAAGATGTCACCAATTGGGTCAATAAGTGAATGGATTAGTAAAACTTAGCATTAGTGATATCTCCTCGAGGTGACTGTATAAAAGTGTTTCAGAGACCGGTGGAACTCTATGGGGACAATCAGATGTAGTGACCCTTAACTGTATCTGTACCCTATAAGTTGGATGAGATCTACCTATATTGTCCTAGGGTAGGACAAATGAGTTCGCATAAGATTTAGATCGTCTTAGAGGCATAATTTGAAAGGCTAATAAATGAAAATTAAAAAAATCCAAGACCATAGACTCTATAGCCCAAAAATCTGATAAAAAAGGGAAACATTCTTAAATTCCTCATAGACTCATCCTTATAAGTGTGGTGCGCTACACAAACATAAAAGAAACTCTACTTTACATGGATTTGTGAACACCCCATGACACCAAAACCTGTGCTATGGTACCAACTTTGTCACAACTTAATCTAGAGCTTGGACATGATGGGTATCTCAAGTTCACCAAGGACTAAAGACCACCTATACTGCCCTGGGTCTGCACCCTAGATGCCACACGGTGCTCATGACCCTGAAGGACCATAAGTTAACCAATGACTGGCACCTTCTATGAGCACTGAATAATACTGAAATAATGCAAAAAAATTTGCTAAAATGCCATAAGGGTCATAATTTAAAAGCAAATACCGAATACAGATAAATAAATACTAAAAACTAAATATTTTTATGAAATCCTCTAACTGCCTGAACATGGAGTTGATGGGACAAGTCCCCAACTAACTCTAACTTCTAAATATATGAAACTACTAAAATACTAAAATAATAACTCTATTCTCGAACTATGAGAAATCACCACTAAATCTATTGCTGATAGGCTGGGTTGCTAAGTACGGTCAGGAGCCTATGCATCTAAACCTATGACACAAAACATCATAGCGCAAAAGAAAGAGTATGCGTCAGTACTTTGAATGTACTGGTATGCTAAGTGAGGTAGTCTGATATGCAAAGGTTCATATGCATGAACAATAACTGGCTAAGCAACATGAGTATAACTGAATCAGAGTATATATATATCTGAAACTATTGTAAATTCTGATTATGCAATATTGCATGTAAATCTACTTTACTATAACAGAGATTGCTGATTACTGAATTAATGATAACTAAGTTACTGATAATTTGGTGACTGTTTCTTAAAGTCTTAATTTTGTAGAACTAAACTAAGTTTTATGCTGACCTAGGTGACTGTGTCGGACAGTCCTGATTCTAAAAACTGGTTTGATTTTTATACTGAGTCTGAAACTGTAACTGGAATGATATACCCAGATTATAAACTGAGTTGGGGTCTAACCTGTGACCCTAGTTGGAAGGGTGTTAGCACCTTGACAAGGGATACTAATAATAGATGTGAGTTAGCCCTCTCTGGCAGAAAGATATTTTGTCAACCCTCATTGGTAGAAAAACTCATACGAGATGTATCAACCCTTATCTGGGAAGAAAATTGCTTAACCTATGCTGGCTATGGAGTTCTATAATACAGAGATTGCTACTAAGGGTCAAATCCTTCACTGACAAGAATGCCCCCATTCCTAGGTTCGCTCGATGTTTATTCTTACTCCCAACTGAATAGACACTGAACTGATTTCTAGAATTTACTAGATTTGATTGAACTGTTACTGATCATACTAACTGACTAAACCGGACTAAGTTCACTAAATTCTGTTAACTGACTAAATAAACTATTCATGATACTGAGTTGAACTGAACTGATACAAAGTTTCATTGAGTTCTGTAACTAATTGAGTACTATTGTTCGTGACATTACTGAGACTATTTTGTAACTACTGTAGCTCTAGGTAAACAACTAGATTTTTGGGCATTGAATACCCCCGAGACTCAAAAGCATGGAAAGTAAAGTATGGCATGATCATAAAAAGCATAAAAATAAATACTTGTTAACAATACATTCGCCTAGGCATCTTGTCAAGAACTTGAGATAGATGGTGACATATTATGATTTCACTATTCAATTCACATAGGCATTCTAGCAAACACTTGGGGAGCATGGTTATTTCATATGAAGATAGTCAATACAGGAACATCATGGATACAATAATCAATTGTAATTTCAAAGGTTTAACATGCTAATCATATAATTAACCATATATGCTAATTTAATTTCATGAAACTTATAGTAAATCACGGATTAAAACCTACATAATATCATGAACATGAATACAATCAAATTAAATATGAAATTCATGAAAGCAATCAACCTATAGTTTTAAAGGAGGTTCTTAAACTCCAAGGGTGGAAGGAAACCCTTAGATAAACACCTAACATACCTTGATTATTAATTCTCTAAAAGTTGTGGTGAATTTCTTGGGACTTGAATCTTGAATTTGATGGGTTAGAGTTTGTTCTTGAGAGGATTTATGAATAATGAGTGAATTTTGCCTTTAGAAAGTCTTAATGTCGTGTTTTGGGGCTGAATAAAAGTGGGAAAAAGGCCCAAATACCCCTCTGGATGTGGACTTTTAGTAACTAAAAACGTGCCTAGCGACGTGTAGTGTGATTCACCGCGTTGGTGGCTAATGCGATAGCCAACGCGATGCGTCGATATCACGTAGGCTCATTGGAATTTGCACTGAAGGTTGGTAAAAAGGTTTGGTTGATGCGATGGGAGATGCGACACATCGAGATCGCATCGATCCACTATTTTGGACTCCCAAACATGCCTTAAACGATATTTGAAAAATTTGAAACTCACCCGAAGTGACCTATTGACACACCTAATCATTATTCAATCCAAGAATCGACATTCTAAGGTCATAATGGTTGTAAAATAAGATCATGAACTTAAGAAGGCTAAAAATAGTTTCTAAGTATAAACACTTAGCTGAAATCTCTAAGTCTGGAACCTCTTTTCATAGTCTAAAGGACTGAGTTAAGCAAGGATTATGGGAGATCTTACAATATCCCCCTCTTGGGAACATTCATCCTTGAGTGAGACTAACTCAACTGAGAATACTAATAGACTGAGTCTACATACTGAACATGCTCAACTGAAGTATGATTACATGACTGAAACTACTGATATACTGATTTTTCATACTAAACATGCATAACTGAAGCGTGACTGAATTCTGAAGGCATGACATATGATTGAGATATTTCATGATGGTATGCATGATATGACGATATTTTGCAACTGTAATCGATCCAGAGTTTGCAAAGGTGATTTGAGGATGGAACTACAAAATGTCAAGGAAAACTATTTCTTTAAGCTGAGTCTGAGTTTACGGAGAAGAGGTAAGGAAACCTGGTCCGCATATCTGCTTGTACTTCCCAAGTAGCTCCCCTACGAACTGATTCCACCAAAGAACTTTGACTAGAGAAACTTATTTGTTCATTAGTCTGTGAATCTAATGATTAAGAATTTCGATTGGAACTTCTTCATAAGAGAGACTATTTTAAATATCTATTCCCTCTATAGGGATTACAATTGTCGGGTCACCAATGTATTTCTTAAGCAAGGAAATGTGAAAAACTGGGTGCATTGAAGCTAAGTCTGAAGGCAACTCACGCTCATAAGATACCTTTCTGAAATGGCTGAGAACTCGGTAAGGACTGACATATCGGGGACTAAGCTTCCCCTTCTTGCCAAACCTATTCACTCCCTTTATAGGAGAGATTTTCAAATACACATAATTACCAATATCAAACTTGAGATCCTTTCTTCGTACATCATCATACAATTTCTGTCGGCTCTGAACTGTCTTATGCCTTTCCCTGATCAACTGAACATTTTCTAAGGTATCAAATACCAAGTCAGGCCCTACCACTGTGGCATTACCCACTTTAAACCAACTAATGGGAGATCTACATCTCCTCCCATAAAGTGCATCAAATGGAGCCATCTGAATGGTGGAATGATAACTGTTGTTATACGAGAACTCAATCACAGGAAAACGGTCATCCCAACTATACTTAAAATAAATGACAAACGCACTTAAAATATCTTCCAAAGTCTGAATGGTCCTTTTCACTTGGCCATCTGTCTGAGGATGAAAGGTTGTACTAAGGTGAACTTGGGTACCAAGACCCTTCTGGAAGGTTTTTTAGAAATAAGAGGTGAACTGCATACCTCTATCTAAAATGATGGACAATAGAAATCCATGCAATCTGACCAACTCTTTAACATAGAGCTTGGTATAATCCTCGGTTGAATAAGAGGTGTGACCTAATAAGAAATGAGATAATTTGTCCATCCTATCCACAATGACCCTAATTGAATGTTGTTGATGATGAGTACAGGGCAAAACAGTCACAAAATCCATGTTCACCTCCTCCCACTTCAAAGTGGGAATATTGAACTCCTACATAGATCCACTAGGCTTTTGATGTTTAATCTTAACCTACTGACATGTCGAGCACTTAGCTTCAAACTCTGCAATGTCTCTCTTCATCCTAGTCCACTAATAGACTTCCTGCAAGTCGCGGTATGTCTTTGTGGCCCCTGGGTGAATCGAGTAGCGTGCACTATGAATTTCTACAAGAATTTGTTATCTCATGCTATCCATACATGGCACACATAGTCGACCCTGGCAACGTAACACACCATCTCCCCCAGGGAGAAAACCTTTACTTTCTGATCTTTGACTGATCCTTTTACCTAAAATAGACTGGGATACCTGTTCTTTTTTTCTTTTACTTTAGAAACTAGAGATAATTCAGAACTATTCTGAACCTATACGCTATCCTCCACTGAATCAAATAAACAGACTCATAGTTGGGCAAGCTGATGAACTTCCTGAACTAAATTCTTCTTACCATCCATCAAATGAGTAATACTACCCATAGACATCCTATTGAGAGAATCATCCACTATATTAGCCTTGCCTGGATGATACAGAACACTGATGTCATAGTCTTTCAACAACTCTAACTACTTTCTCTGACATAGGTTCAGGTCTTTCTGATAAAACACATACCGCTGGCTTTTATGGTATGTGAACATATCGACATGAACCCCATACAAACAATTCCTCCAAATCTTTAAGTCAAACACCATCACTGCTAACTCAAGATCATGAGTGGGATAGTTCTTCTCATAGGGCTTAAGCTATCTAGAGGAATAGGCTATGAACTTACCTCTGTGCATCAAAACACACCCCAAACTAACTCTGGAAGCATCGTAATATACCATAAATCCACCTGAACCATCTGGTAAAGTCAAAGCTAGGGCTGTAGTGAGTCGAGTCTTCAACTCCTGAAAATATTTCTCATAAGAATCTGACCACTGGAACTTGGCCTTATTTTGAGCCATTCTGGACATGAGGGATACAATAGACAAAGATCCCTTAACAAACCATCGGTAATAGCCAACCAAACCCAAGAAACTCCTGATATCTAACAAAGAGATGGGTCTGGGCCAGTTTCTTACTGCTTTATTCTTTTGAGGGTCATTTCTAATGCCATCACCAAAAACGATATGACCAAGAAAAGCTACTAACCTTAGCCAAAATTTCTATTTATTGAATTTAGCGAACAACTAATGGGCTCTGAGGGTCTGTAACACTATTCTGAGATGGTCTGCATAATTATATTCACTATAGGAGTAGACAAGAATGTCATCAACAAAGACAATGACGAACATATCTAAGTACTTCTTGAACATGCGGTTCATCAATTCCATGAAAGTTGTTGGGGCATTGGTAAGACCAAATAACATGACTAAGAATTTGAAGTGATTGTATCGAGTTCTGAAGGCTATTTTAGGAATGTCACATTCTATGACTTTGAGCTGATGATAACCTGATCTGAGGTCTATCTTAGAAAAATAACTGGCACCCTAAAGTTGTTCAAACAAGTCATTAATTCTAGGAAGTGGATACGTATTCTTGACCGTGACTTTATTCAACTAATGGTAGTCAATACATATTTTGAGAGAACCATCTTTCTTACACACAAATAAGACTAGTGTACCCCAAGGGGTTATGCTGTGTCTGATAAATCCCTTATCTAGGAGATCCTACAATAGTTTTTTAGCTCTCTGAGTTCAGTTGGTGCCATTTTATATGGAAAAATAGAGATAGGCTGAGTATCGAGAAGAAGGTCAAGTCCAAAGTTAATTTCCCGCTCATGGGGAACTCCAGTAAGATCTTTAGGAAAAACTTCTAGAAATTCACATACTACTAGAACAAACTCAAGACTAGGAGTCTCGAAACTAGAATCCTTAACTTGGCCAAGATGTTAGAAAGACCCTTTAGATATCATTTTTCTCACCCTTAGGTAAGAAACAAACTGATCCCTAATTGCTGAAGTACTACCCATCCATTCAAGGATAGGTTCATTCAGAAATTAAAAATAGATAATTTTGTTTCTGCAGTCAACTGAAGGATAGCATGAGTGGAGCCGATTAATACTGAGAATGATATCAAAATCCGTCATCTTTAGCTCTACTAAGTATGATGAAGTAACTTTCTACATTACCATAACCAAAGAGTTCCTGTATACCCATTGGACTATGATATATTTACCTACTGGGTTAGAGACTGAGAAGGGCTCTGCTAGGATTTTGGGATTGACTCCGAAGTCAAAAGCTATATAAGGAGTTACAAAGAACAAGGAACCTCCTAAATATATCAAATCATAAATATTTCAATGATAAACATGTAAAATACCAGTGACCATATCAGAAGAACTTTCTTGATTCTGTCAGGACTGAAGTGCATAGAGTCTATTTGGGCGTTGCTCACTAGTGGCACTGAAAGCGGCACCCTGCTGATTGGGACGACTGTACTGAACTGGGGGAAAATTATGCTAACTCTACAAACCCACCTGAGGACACTCTCTAACCCTATGGCCTATCTTTCCACATCAAAATATACATCACTGCCAGCTTTACAGACACCCTAGTAGTTCCTGCCACATTTTTCGCCAAGAGAATTTTTTCGGGCACTGCTAATACTACCCTGGAGGTTAGGGCCTGGTGCCCTATATTTATTATTGTCTTTGCATTTCAGCACTGGGGCGCTATCTATGGGTGGATCTGGAACTAAAGATTTCAGGCGAAACTAAGAATGAGTGCTACCCCTTGACTTAGGTTAAGTGAAGTTGAAGCTACCTATTCTAGCTCATTTATTCTCCCCCTCCTTCTCCTTATTCTTAGCCTTCTCAATCTTCTAAGCATGGACCATGATCCTTTGTATATCCATCTCTTTAATCAACATTGCGGTCCTACATTCTTTAACCATACTATTAGACACACCCAACACAAACTTACTCATCTTAGATCTGTTATCTGCTAACACATGAGGGGCATATCTAGCTAACTGAGTAAACTTGAGGGAATACTCTTTAACTATAATGTTCCCCTGTTACATATTAATAAACTCCAAAACCTTAGGTTTCCTCAACTCCAGTAGGAAGAACCTATCAAGGAAAGCAGTAGCAAGCTTTTCCCATTCTACAAGACCTACATCAACGCCCTTATCTAACTTTCACTGCTTAAACCATGTGTGAGCCATATCCTGTAATTAATATGTATCTAACTCAGTGCTTTCAATGGAAGTCACCACCATGATACTTGTTAATTTATGCACCATGTAAAGGAATTCCTGTGGGTCCTTCTCAGACTTAGACCCTATAAGTAATGGAGGATTCATTGAGGTGAAGTCCTAAATTCTAGCTACAGTAGTACTGGCCACTGGGTTGGACTAACAGGAGTTTGGCATTCATGTTGGGATGCCATAGAATAAGCCAAAGTGATGAAAGCTGCTCTGAATTCTGAATAGAAGAGATGCTCATTTAGGGGATCTGCCTGAATGGACTTAGGTGCTGCCTGATTTCTAGTTCTTTTTTTGTTGGTTCATTTGGGAGGCATACTCTATAAATGAAAGGGGAAAACTAAATTAGACTGAGAGTTTAACTTAAGCTCATGCCCACCCGCATGATATAAATACTGAAAAGAGGGAAACTTTTCCTAAAAGGCCTCATAGCCTCTTGTCCATAAGTGTGGCGCACTACACACCTATGGACAAAACTCTACTAGATGCGTCTTTGAGACTCCCTAGGACTTTATTGAACCTTAGGCTCTGATACAAAGTTTATAATTCCCCGTGTCTACACCCCTAACGCCATACAGTGCTTATGACCCAGAAGGACCACAAGCTAACCCATGACTGGTACCTACTTTAAGCAATGAATAATAATAGTGAAAGAATGTAATGATAGGATGAATACCATAAGGTTCATAACCTAAAAACAAATAATGAATACTGATAAATAAATACTAAAAACTGAACATCTGTCTGAAATATTCTAGACTAAAAGCCTCTAACTGTCTTAACATAGAGTTGATGCGACAATTCCCCAACTAACTCTAACTACCAAATATATGGAACTACTGAAATACTAAAATGATAACTCTGTCCTCAAATTAAAAGGACTCACTACTAAATCTGTTGCTGATAGGCTGGGCTGCTAAGTATGGCTAAGAGCCCTGCGTCTGAACCTTTGATATAAGACATCATATCATAAAAAAAAGTATGTATCATTACTTTCAATGTACTGTTATGCTAAGCGAGGTAGGCTAATATGCAAGGGTTCATATGCATGTACAATAACTGGCTGAGTAATATGAGTATAACTGAATAAGAGTACATATATATCTGAAACTAGTGTAAACACTGATTATGCAATATTGCATTTAAATCTACTTTACTGTAACTGAGATCACTTATAACTAAATTACTAATAACTGGATGACTATTTCTAACAATCTTGATTCTGTAGAACTAAATTGAGTTAGATACTGAGCTGGGTAACTGTGTCTGACAGTCCTAATTCTGAAAACTGATCTGAGGTCTTATACTGAGTCTAAAATAGAAACAATAACTATGTGAGTGTTCATCTAACCGACATACTCCGATTATAAACTGAGTTGGGGTCATACCTTGACCCTAGTTGGAAGGGTGTTAGCACTTTCCAAGGATACTAATAATTGTTGTGAGTTAACCCTATCTGGTAGGAAGACAT
Source organism: Capsicum annuum (assembly GCF_002878395.1). Classification (NCBI taxonomy): domain Eukaryota; kingdom Viridiplantae; phylum Streptophyta; class Magnoliopsida; order Solanales; family Solanaceae; genus Capsicum; species Capsicum annuum. Next base: position 62,799,157 of record NC_061120.1, read on the forward strand.
TTCATCATCCCTTACTGGCAGGAAGATATCTGAACCTATGCTGGCTATGTAGTTCTGTAACACAGGGATTGCTACTAAGGGTCAAACCCTTCACTGACAAGAATGCCCACATCCCTAGGTTCGATCGGTGCTGAATTCCTACACCCAACTGAAGACACTAAAATGATTTCTAAGTTGTACTAGGCTTAACTAAATGTTAGTAATCGTTCTAACTAACTGAACTGGACTGAGTTTACTGAATTCTATTAACTGACTGAATACACTATTTGTGATACTAAGCTGAACTGGACTGATACTGAGTTTCACTGAGTTTTGTAACTGACTGAGTACTACCATTCAAGATATTACTGAAACTATACTATAAGTACTGTAGCTCTAGGTAAACAACCAGATTTTTGGGTATTAAATACCCCCATGACTCGAAAGCATAGAAAGTAAATCATGACATAATCTTGAAAAGCATAACAATAAATACTTGTTAACCATACATTTACCTTGGCATCTTGTAAAGCACGTGATATATATGAACTTGTACATGAATGGGACCACATGATGACATACCATGAATTCACTATTCAATTCACATAAGCATTCTATTAAACGCTTAGGAACATGGTTATTTCACATGAGGATAGCCAACACATGACATAATGGATACAATAATCAATTGTAATTTCAAGAGTTTAACATGCAAATCATATAATTCACCACACATGATAATTTAATTTCATGAAACTTATAGTAAATCATGGATTAAAACCCAAATAATATCATAAACATGAATACAATCAAATTCAACATGAAATTCATGAAAGCAATAAACTTATAGTTTTAAAGGAGGTTCTTGAACTCCAAGGGTGGAAGGAAACCCTTAGATGAACACCTAACATAACTTGATTGTTAACTCTATGAAAGTTGTGTTGAATTTCTTGGGACTTGAATCTTGAATTTGATGGGTTAGGGTTTGTTCTTAAGTGGATTTGTGAATAACGAATGAATTTTTCCTTTAGAAAGGCTTAATCTTATGTTTTGGGGTTGAATAAAAGTTGGAAAAGACCCAAATACCCCTCTAGATGTGGACTTTTAATTACTGAAAATGTTTTCAATCATGCAATAGGCAACGCGCCGCATCGATGGCCAACGCAATAGCCAACACGACGCGTCGATTTTGCGTTTGCTCACTAGAATATGCACTGAAATCTAGTGAAAAGTTCTGGTCGATACAATGGGCGATGCGATGCATCGAGATCATGTCGATCCACTATTTTGGACTCCCAAACATGCCTTAAATGACATCTGAAAAATCTAAAACTCACCTTAAGTGGCCTATTGACACACCTGATCATGATTCAATCCAAAGATCGACATTCTAAGGTCATAAGGGTTGTAAAATAAGATTGCCAACTTAAGAAGGCTAAAAATAGTTTCTGAGTATAAAAACTTAGCTGAAATCTCTAAGTCTAGAACCTCTTTTTATGCTCTAAAGGACTGAGTTAAGCTAGGATTCTATGGGGTCTTACACCACCCCCTTAGCCTATTCCAATATAACCAATATATGTAGGATAATGTAGGAAATATAACCTTAAAAGACTATATGAGATCATTATCCGAAAAACCATCCATTGTACCAAAATAAATACCGAACATCAACCATAATACCCATGTCCACATTAATCTAACAAAACCAAATACCAATAAAAAATTAGGACATGCCCCCGACTATCACCAAAACAAATCTAAAATAAAGTCTAAGACAAGAAAACCAAAACATAAAATGAAGTCTTCCAAAGGATGGAAGCTCACCATTAAAAGTCAACTCTTTATCTAACCATAAATACCTGATTACTGTACAAGAAATATAGACTTGTCTATGACCCAACATTGCATGGGGATACAACTCAGAAGACGGTTAGCGGTTAGAGTGAGGAGTATAGTAATACCATAATCCATAATATGAATACTAGTAAAACCTAATGCAAAACATCATATGCAATGTGTGAATATTTATGTATATCATATGCCGAGAAAAAGGGGAGCAAATCTTATCATACATTTTAAATCATTAACCTGGACTTGTAGCTCTACCGTCCTAAAGGCACCTGCGGGCTATGTGGGTTCAATTACCCTTGTTAAAAGGGTCCCAGTACATATTAGCCACACGTACTAGAGAAAAATCAAGAAGGATAATTCTATTCCCAAAATATAAAGTTTGTCTCATGCATATAGTCATCACGAGAAATCCTCACATTGGCAAATATAAGTTTTCAGTATTATTCCCCACCGGGACGTCCACCTTCCATTGATTTTATACATAACCTCCTTTAATACCTTATTAAAACTATTTACACATTCACAACCATTTATGAAGGAGACTTTTAATTAGGCATTTACCGTTGGTATCATAATACAAAAATTAGAGCTGGAAGTCTATTCGTTTTATGCCGTACAAAAACATTAAACAAAATTTAACTCTAAAGTTTCTAATAAAACCAAAACCATGGCCACCAAGGATTTTCCAAGACCATTTGAAAACCAAACAAAACCAATTTATGTTCCATTGACCATTTACCAATGCAAGGATTCAAATAATAGTCAACCTATGATTGTTAAATTCACAAATAGGTTGAGGGCACATAATTTCCAACACCATATGTCAAGGAAAAATCATCAAATTAGGGATTAACCATGACCTATTAGATTAATTACCATTTCCATACATCCCAAAATGTTAAAAATCATAATTAAAGCATAATCATTGCACAATAAGCCATGGAAAAATATTTAAACCAATCACATCCACAACCTTAACCCATATTTCAAAACCCATTATACAAATTATGAATAATAACCAATTTCATGCCATTGATAAATGCAAGTATAGGGAAAGAGGTCTATCCCTTAATTACCAAGAAACTTGAAGAAATTGACACCCTTGGGACCTTAGATGACTACCTCTTTGAACCCTAGTCTTGACGTGAAAAGAAAAATTTGTGAGAGGATGTTTAAGAGTTAATAATGACCTTCGCATATTGAAAACTAATAGAAATAGGTCCTTGTAGTGATTAAAAACATTTATAGGTGAAATGACCCCTTTACCCCTAATCCTACTTTAAAAAGAATAAGACAACCAAAAATTACTATAGGTTCGTAAAATAGATGTTATCGGGGAGGTCCAGCCTCCGTGTCAAAGACCTTATTGTGGTGATTATCATCCATGTAATAGAGGTTATTACAGAGACTAACTTCGTGGCAAGCCAATATTGTGGAGGCTTACTACCTCCGTTACCCAACTATCCTAAATACCATTCACAAATTCTAGAACTCTTATAGTTTACCCTTTTAACATCACCGAACATAATTTGAGTAAAAGTTTATATTTGAAGTATAGGAAGGACAAACATAAAAATACCTAAAATTTCAAGGGTGTTACATAAACATTTGAGATAGCCATAGTGGTTGAGTGGTATTAAGATAGATATGGACAATTTTGTAGCTTGTTGCCTATGTTTTTAGTAGGTGAAGGCCGAGCATAAAAAATCTTGTGGCTTGGCTCAGATGTTTCCCATTCCTAAGTGGAAATAGGAGCGGATTATCATGGACTTTATTAGTGGTTTTCCTCATACTTCTTATTGTTTTAATGGTATTTGGGTCATGGTGGATCGGTAGACCAAGTCAAAACATTTCATTCCTATTTAGATGTCCTTCAGCTTTGAGAGGTTAGACAATATATATGTCATTAAGATATTCCATTCATATGGTGTGCTTGTATCTATCATTTCAGACTAGGGTTCCATGTTCACTTCTAGCTTTTAGAGGAGTTGGTTATTTAGGTAGATCTTAGTACAACTTTTCATCCTTAGACTGACAAGCAGTTAAAGTAGACTATTAGGGTTCTTGATGATATGCTCTGAGCCAATGTTATGGATTTTGAAGGTCAGTAAGGGCAACACTTGGATTTAGTAGAGTTTGTATATAATAGCTATGATTCGAGTCCTGAGATAGAACTTTTTGAGGTTTTATATGGTATAAAATGTCATTCTCTGATTGGATAGTTTGATACCTCTGAGATTAGACACTGTGGTACTGTATTTCTTTAGGACTCATTGGACAGATTCAGGGTGATTTAGAATAGGATGAGAGCTACTTAGAGTAGGAAAAAGGCTTATGTAGATCGATGACTTCATTTCTAGAGATTTGGAGTTGGTGATCCAATATTCATTTGAGTATCTCCCACAAAGGGTGTGATGAGGTTTGGGAGGAAAGGTAATCTTAGCCCCAGATATGACTCAATTCAGTAGGATAAGCGATTGACCTTTGTGTAGGATCCTATGCTCATATTTGTGAGTGATGTCAGGCGGTTTTCCACTAAAGAGATTCTAGTATATAAGGTTTAGTAAAGGCATTGTCAAGTAGAGGATCCTACTTAGGATATCTAAAGAGAGATGTAGACGAAGTATTGTCATATGTTTGAGGTTATAGGTATATCCTAATTTTACTTTTGTAGACGTTAGTTATTTTAGAAGTAGATATTGTAATGACCCTCTAAGTTATTTTATGTATTTGAACTCATTCTCATTGTTTAAAGCTTTCCTATACTTTCCTCAAGTTAATTATGACTTGCCGGAGCTAACAGTTTGGTTATCAGGCAGTTTATTTGGTCTTAGAGCCAATTTCCTATGTTGAAGTCTTCGCGCTACTGGGCAAAAACATCATTCAAACAGTCCTGTAACCTGATTTTAATTGTTCTAACATCTTTGATATGTCAATTTTAGGTTAGGTGGACCCTTGACTTTTGTCCCGAGGCTTCCAAAACTTATTTTAGAACATTAGATAGAAGTTAAGAAAAATGGCATACTAGTGTGTGACCTATTTTTCATTTAAATGACCTTAGATGGAAGTTTCGACTACTCTCTTGAGTGTTGAACATATAATTTGGTAGGGTAGCATAGTCCTTTTGCATACATAGGATTCCGAATGAATCTTGAGGGGTTGGCCGGGACTTGGAAAAATCTACGTCTCAACTAGTGCTGGCACACCTCTTAAGCTCTCTTTCAAACTCTTAGGAAAAGGGGTCACTAAATTTGCATCCAATTGACTAAGCGACTGGTTCATCCCAGTGATGTCTGCTTAAGTGAAACTACTACTGCTTAAGCGATAACCACTTAAGAGGTAAGGGACCGCTTAAAAAATACTTGTGCCATTGACTAGATGTCGCTAAAGCTACACTAGTTTGCTTAAGAGATGACCACTTAAGTGGCTCAATGTCTTCTTAAGCGACATCCGGTAACTGAGAAGGTTATACAAACCCCACTTATCCCAATTTCCCTATTTTTTATCCATTCTCAAGGATATTAAACCTAAAAATGGTAAAACTTGGGAAAATCATTTATGGCTAATTTTGGAGCTTTGGTAAAGTTAATTTACTCATATGTGTTAAGTTTCTATCAATTTCTTTAATTCTCCATATCTTTCTAAAATATCTAAAAGCTTAATGTCTTGATTGAAGCACCATTAGAGCATAAAATTCACTTATTTTCTAGGATAAACGTTACTTGAACATATAGGGATGTTGTTTTTGAAAGTGTAATTCCACCAGCAAGACACACATGGGATTTTTATGTAATTTTGGACCTGAATCACAATAGTGCAATATGGTATTATTATTCTCATTTTGATGAGTAAATTGTGATATTCATAGCGTGTCATCTTGCAGAAGCTTCTGGGAAAAGGGAATCACAGGTTTAGGGGATTCTTAGGGATTCTCTTCAGTTTTTGGGTGGGCTAGGTTTACCTTCTTCATAGATTTAGCTAATTTGTAGTATAATTACGATATTATGCTAGATATGGAATGTGATTTAGGTATTGGAAGCATGATTTGTATGATTAAACTTATTTAAACTTTTTAGGCTATATTGAAATTATGATTTAGGCATAATTGACATAGTTTCTCATGTTTAGGAAAAATTTCATAGGGCTAATTATGGTTGATTTAATATCTAGAAGTGGATATAGATACCTTAGCCTAGTCTGGGGTAGAAATTGCCTAAAAATAAATTTTAGGGATTAAAAGTTGCCCGTCTGGCCCACCTTAGGCCAAGATATATGTTGGATTTTGTAGACTTAATATGCATGTTATATCCTTATTAATGAGTATTTTGATACTTTGAGGATATTGAATACTTACTGATCATTCTAGTTTGGTATTTGGTAGTTGGTGCTAATTTCACATAAAACCCGATGGTTTTTTGGTATGGCTTTCTATTGTAGTTTTATAGATATGACTTATTATTATGGTTTATAGATGTAGTTATTGGTATGCTTCTTCAATATAGTTATTGGCATGTTTCATGGACATAGTTATTGATATGGATTATTTTGAAATGGTTTTTTATGATATTTCATGGATAGAGTTTATTGATATGTGTTTTGGTTTAAGTTTGACAATTGATATGGTATTGATGATATGAGTTCTGGATCAAGTCCAACAATTGATGGTATATTGATAATATGAGTTCCCATTCAAGTCCAACAATTAATGTTACGATATTGGTACTATTAAGGATGTTATGAGAATAATGACATAAGCTCTAGTTCAAGCCCAACATTGAGAGTTGGATATGATGTGATACAGTATGTATGGTTTGATAGATATGGCTGATATTCAGTAAAGTTATGGATATTCGGTATTAACTTTCCTTTGGTTGTACCCTCCGGGCTTATAAGGGCCTGCATTGGGTTTTTTTTTACTTTTTTGAACTTATTGGTTTATGAGGGCCTATTTAGTAGTTATAATTGTGTGATCTTCATTTTACTACTTTAGATTTATTTATTTATGCATGGTAGTGTTGGAGCTTATTTCTAGCTTTTTCCTATTACCTTGACTTAGCTTATTTTAACTTATATATTATAGTATTTATATCATGATTTAGCTTAGTCGACTGATGATTCCAACTGAGTATCCATAGTTTTTGTGCTCATACTATACTTCTATCCCTTTTTGGTGAAAATATGAGTACTAGAAGCCATAACTAAAATGACATTCGTATTGAGTAAATTTCAAAGATACGGTGAGCTCTTAGAGTCGGAGGTGCCTCTCTTTCCTTCTAATAGCTATGTCTTGTCTTTCATTTTTAGAGACATATTGTATTAACTATTTCAGTACTTATGTTCCCTTTGTAGTAGCTATTGTATTGACACTACTTGTTTGTAGGATGGTTGTTGATCTTTAATCTATCTATTAGACTATTCTGACTATCTTATTATTATTGTAATTTTTGAATTGTTGATTTTCATCTTTTAGGCTATTTTCCACAAAATTATCCCATTTTTCATAGCTTCAGGCTATAGTTTGGCTTACCTACTGCAAGATAAAGTTAATGCTATCATGACTTATCAATTGGATCATGACAGTCATAGACTTTGGAGGTTAGTGGGAGAAGCATCTAGCTTTGGTGGAGTTTCTATATAATAATATCTATTATTCTAGTATTAAGATGGCTCATTTTGAGGCCAAGTATAGAAGACATTGTCACTTTTTAGTTAGTTGGTTTGAGGTTTCTAAGGTTAGAACTCATGGTACAGATCTTCTTCACTAGTCTTTGGATAGATTTTAGGTCATTTAGGATTGACATCAAGCAGCTTAGAGTAAGCAAAAGTGCTATATAGACTATAGACTTCATGCCTAGAGATTTAGTATTGGTGATCAGGTCTTCTTTTGTGTTTCTCTCATGAAGGGCGTTCTGAGGTTTGGGAAGAGGGGCAATCTTATCCTTAGGTTTATTAGACCATTTAAGATTCTTTAAACTATTGGGGACATAGCCTATAAGTTAGCATTGCCCCTAGATTTATATGCTATTCATCAAGTTTTTCATGTTTTCATGCTTCAAAGATATATTTTGGATGAATCTCATGTCATTCAGTAGGACTCAGTATAGTTAGATTAGATATCTTCCTTTCTTGAGGAGCTAGTCTTCATCCTAGCAAGAGATATTAGATGTTTGCATTCTAGTTATATTCTAGTGGTTAAGCTCCAATGGAGACATCGACCTGTAGATGAGGCTACTTGGGAGGTCGAGTCCTATTTGTGTGGTAGTTATCCTAAGATTTTCTATGATTTTAGTATTTCCTTTGGCTCTAGTTCAAGGACGAACTAGATTCTTAGTGGTGGATATTGTAATGGCTTGATTTATGTGAATTATTCATTTTTATGTGATTGGACCATTTTACCCCTTCCCATTATTGCTTCATGACATTTAGGGGTATAGGGATAATCGACACGGTTCTTAATGTATTACGGTGTAATTTCTATGAGTTTGCAATCTTTGAAGGTTAAAAAGGCATTATAGTTGACTTCAGTCAACATTTATTATTTTGTGCGCCGGATGAAAGTATGGATGGTGAAGTAGTTCTGGAATATTGATTATGGGTTTATAGCATAGTTAGTTTAATTTTATGACTTTTATATCTCATTTCAACCCTCGATTCAAGAAATTATGAAATTGGCCGCAAGGGTCAATTTTGTAAAAACAACCTCTTTTAAAAAAATCTAATGTCTCCATTGAGTCCAGAGCACCAAATTTGATAGGCTAGCATAGTTTGTTTGTATTCTAGAGATTTAGTATGAATCCTGAGGGGTCGATGGAAACTTGAAGTTTTCCAAGTCTTCAGTTGGTGCACCCAACTAGAGCATTCACTTAAGCACCCCTTGGGTTGTTTAAGTAGCTAGACGGTCACTTAAGCATCCAAATAGTCTCTTAAGCGACACGGTTTTTAGTTGGTATACGACTTAAGTAGTTGTCGGTAAGCTTAAGTGGATGGCTTAGGTTTGGCGGGTCCACTAAAGCTGCACTTGGCCGAGAAAGCGATAACCACTTAAGCGGACTAGTGTCCACTTAAGTGGTACCTAGGTAGCCTTAAATAACCCTTGCTTGATTTTCCACTATTTTTGAGACTTTGAGATTTAGGTATTAGAGTTTTGGATTATTTCTTCCATTTTCAAGCTTGGGTAAGGTCCAAATCCCTATTTCAATTATTGTACTTTGATTCTTGGCATTTAAAGTTTGTTAAAACACAATTTCAAAAGTGAAATTGGGGAATTTTGGCCAAAAAGACCTAAAATGGTTTTCATCAAATTTAAACCTCATTTTAACCCATTTTAACTTGAATTTTATTCTATGGCTTCCTTCACACATGGGTAAGGTACTTATGAACTACAATTCTAGTTACCCTTTTTAAAAAACCCATTTCGGGTCCATTTTGACCCTGACTCAGAAAAAGACAATATGGGTATCGTTGGTATCTTTTTGATGCATAGATTCTATATTAGTATGTTTTAGTTGATTTTTAGGCCGTTCGTGACGGTAAGTCTTCATTATTAGAGGCTTTTGGATTGGGATTTCTTCTTTTGAGGTAGGTCATGTCTTAACTTTCTTTAGACTGGGTTAGGTAGTTAATTCTGGTATATAGAATGTTATGGGTATGGGAATTAATCATAAAATGGTTTTAATAATATTAAGTGCACATGTAGGGGTGTGTGCTATCGTTATTGGTGGATTGAGACATAAGTTGCTATATATGACCCGTGTGAGGGTCTAATATGATGTTGTTGGCCTTGTGTATATATTTTTGGTTGTTTTCTTCTTGGTAAAAAATGCCTTAGTTGGGGTTTATGTTGTATCAATGACATATTACTTGTTTATCTCACTCTAATGGTACATTAACTATATTAGATCATAGATGGTTGGCCTAATTAGGTGGATTCTACATCATGTGTATGTGTATTGGTTGGATTTGAAATGCTCATTATGGTTTGGTTGTAAGCATTACATCCTCATATCATATATACATTCATGAGGCATTGGCACCACTACAAAAATATTGGTTTTTTTATGGATATATGACACCTTTAAAACCCCTATGTTGAATATAACATGTCGAAGAGGAGTTACAAATATTGGATTGTCATTAGTTATTGGATTGTATATGGGCTACGAACCTCCCATGGGTCCTACCTCAGGAGAACTGGTCTGTAGGTATATACGGAGGTTGGGTGACAACCTCAGACATATCTTACCATCATCATATTCATTATCATTCTCACTGCATTTCATATATGATGCACCTTCCGTGTTATACTTTCATGCTTAATTTGATGTCTATCTATTCGGTGCTTCTTTTTTGTACTTATACTTAGTATATATTCTTATATCTAAAATTATTAGTGGAGAGAGAGTTTGGGCTACCATTTGGGATATTTTCTCATTATAGGTGACATGCCCATAGTGTATTTTTATATACTTTATTTTCTACTTTACTCAGTTGGCCTATGATACGTACTAATTATAAGTGGACTGTACTCACCCCTACTCTACCCTTTTGGTGCAGATTTAGGTACGAGTGCACCACGCGATAGCTAATTTGGTGTTTCTTTGAGTATTTTCTAGGTAGTGGTCACCCTATGCTTCAATGTCAACCTCCAACCTCATTCTATTTGGATTATGTCTCCTAATGTTTTTATAGACGGACTAGTTCTTTATTTTGGATTTTCAATTGTATTATTTTTGACATTGGCTTTTGGGGTGATTTATGGTATCATTGCTATGCATGATTCCACTATTATTGTATATGTATGGTTTGACTTCATTCTATAAATCTTGTCTTAGGTTCTTGATGTTATTTTCTCTTTCCATATCAGTTTGGGTAATTGGCTTACTTTTCAAGAATTTTCATGACAAGTTCCATCATGACACCTTTTTAGGTCATGACACCAAAATCAACTTCGGGACAAAAAAAACATAATAGTGTAGAAAGGATCAAAATCTCCTCTGACCAAAGTAAATATGGTAAAAGAGTGGATCAATAAAATACCAAAATTAGACTCGATCTAATTTCTCAAATAGCATATTTAATTCCAAAATATCATAGTTCATTTATAATGTGGTACGATTACGATTGTAAAAGAATCCATTTTATAAGTAAAAAGTTGGAATGAATCCCTTTTTAGAAAAGGTAGTAAAAACAAGAATTTGGTTGGAATCGTACTATAAGAGAGCATGTATAATGGCCTTTCAAGTCATTTTTTTGTATTTTTTCTTATTTTTTCATTAGAGCTTTCCTATAGCTAGCCTATATTATTTATGACTTTTTGGTGCAGACAGTTCGGCTATTGTGTAGTTCATTTAGTTTTTAGAGCCAATTCCCTGTTTTGGAGTCTTTGATGGTTCAATTGGCTACCGGGAAACACATCAGTCAAATAGTGTCGTATGCTAAATAGGATGTCAATTTTAGGCTAGGTAGACCTTTGGTTTAGTTCTCGAGGCACTTGGGCTCAATTTGAGCTTTTCATCAAAAGTTAAGAAAATGAAAAATGGGTGTGGGACCCACTTTTCATCAAAATGATCTTGAATGAAAATTTTGACTGCCTAGTTGACTCCAAAACATTAAATTTTGTAGGGTAGCATAGTCCGTTGCGTAAAAGGGATTTTGGATAAATCCAAGTGTCAGCTTGTGTTGGTGCACTCGCATCTGCGAGTCACCGATCTCGATAGCGATTTATCTATGGTAGAAAATTCTGTAGACACGACACTTATGTCACAAAAGTGGATGCTATGGTAGCCATCAAATGTCATGATCATGACCGATAGGTCACATACGAGACTCCCGAGCACCTATTTTAGCTCTTTTTTCCCATTCCTCATCCATTCTCAAGGGACTTAAACCCTAAGGAGTGGATTAGCTTAGAAATAGCATTGTGGGTACTTTTAGGAGCTTAGGTAAAGATAAATTATGCACTTTTCCTTTAAATTACAAGTAAGATTCCTCTATTTCCATGGTTGATTTCCTTTTTCCTTCTCCAAAATTTCTAAGCCTTGGTGACTTGATTTTAGAACCAATATATCATAATTCACCCATTTTTAGTGTAAATGTTCCTTGAAAATATAGGGATGTTGAGTTGGTTTCAAAAATGTGATTTTCTTAAATATGCCCTACATGGGATTTTACGTGTTTTTTGGCTTGAAGCACAATAGTGCAATATGAGTATCGTTTTTCTCATTTTGATGATTAGATTGTGATTTTAATAGTGTGTCATATTGTGGAAGCTTCTTGGAAGGGAAAATCGATGATTTAGTAGAATCTTCGAGCTTTCTTTGGTGTCAAGTAGGCCAGGTTTTCCCTCTTCATAAGTTAAGGTACATTATAGTACACTTGTTATATTATGTTAGGATTTGGGATGGGTTATAGGTGTTGGTTATGGAATTTGTAAAACTTAGGTTAGTTGGACCTTTTAGGCCATCCAATGATCGTAATTTTGGCATAATTGGCATAATAGCTCATGCTTTAGGTAAAATCTCTAACTTAGGGTCGATTGCAGCTTAGTTAACATCTAAAAGTGGATTTAGATAACTTAGACTAGTATGGGTTAGAATTTTCCTTGTGATAAAATTTGGGGATTTTGAACTGGGCCCTTCGACCCACCGTAGCACAAGATTTATGTTGACCTGTATAACTTTTTATATGCTTATTATACAACTTAAAAATGCTTACTAAGGTAATATTAAGGAGATTCGGCGCTTGATGGTTAGGGTGGGTTGGTATTAGAAGCTGATGCTTATTGGTATTATGATAATGATATATTTACCTATTCAAATCTAGCTATTGATTATACTACTGATGATAAATTTATCAATTTGAGTCTGGGTATTGTTTATGATATCGATTATATATATATATATATACCAGTTCAAGTCATGATATTGGCCATGATAATGATTATATGATTACCAGTTCAATTTTGGCTATTTGTTATAATTTTGATAATATAATTATTGTTTTTAGTTCAAGTACTAATTATGATGATTATATAATTACTGGTTTGAGTTTGGATATTGATGATTACTGTGATGATACATGTATCGATTCAAGTTTGAAAAGGGAGTTTGATATTGATATTATAGATACCAATTCAAGTCCAAAAATGAGAAAATTGTTATAATGTTGCACGCCATGATGAATTCTAGTTGGATCATGGAAGTTAGTAAATGATAATGGTTTGGGTTATACATTACTTGATTATACCTTCTAGGATTATGGGGTCTTACGTTGGGTTACTAACTTTTTTGCACATATTGGCTAATGGGGACCAATTTTATAGTTATAACTACTTGCTTATTTATGTTATTATTATGCTTTATTTATGTTATTATTGACTGGGCCATGTATACCAATGTTAGAGTTACTCTCAGCTTGGCCCCTTTTTCTTGACTTATTTTATCTCCCATTTTATTGTATTTATATCATGATTTAGCTTAGTCGGTCGATGATGCATACTAAGTATGCATGGCTTTGGTAATCAAACCAAACTTCTGTGCCTTCTTAGTGTAGATCATAGTACTAGCTGCATCGTTGATATGAGGATCATGCTATTATAGATTTCAGAGATAGGGAGAGCTCCTCGAGTCGGAGTTGCCCCATTTTCTTCTATTTATCTATTTCTATCCCTTTGTTTCAATACAAATTACATTGAATATTCTAGAACTTATGGTGTGTTGTAGTAGTTTTTGTACTGACTTTAATAAGTCGTGGGATAGTTTTATATGTTATGTCTACCTTTTAGACAATTTCTATTTCTTGGTTAATTATGAATTGAATTGTCTATTTTGCCCTTTTAGGTGAATTTTCCACAAAGTAAGCCCATTGTAATATAGCTTTGGGCTATGGTTTCGATTACCAACTGGCAGGGTTTAGTAGGTGCAATCATGACTTATAAATTGGGTCATAACAAATTGGTATCAAATCCCAAGCTTCACTAGTATTATTGGCACAAGAACAAGAGTTCTTAGGAGTTCCATTTATTATCTTTTGGAGGCTATAGGAAATTCTTAGGAGTTCTTCACTTCTTTCACTAATTTTGTGTTATGTGTCTGAGTTGGTTTCTAAAGTGTTCCTTTGGTTTTACTCTTTCATAGATGGCCAGGATATATGCTACCGCTACATAAGATGAGGGCCCCAAGACTGAACCTAGGAATCCTATCATTGTTCATGGATTTCCAAGAGGTCTTGAACCTTGATATATGTCCCCCGCCAGAGGGCAGGATAGGGGGACTTTACCAAACCCAATTCTTTCTACTAAGCTAAAGGTTCTTTCGCCCCAATGAGCAATAGGCTAGTGACCAGTGTAGGCTTTAGGATTCATTTCTTTTTTAGTGATCAAGGATGCATTGGTTTATCTTTTAAGGTTGGTCAGTGGTGCACTTTCTAATAGAGCATAATCTACAAATCAGAGTGGTATTGAGGAGTGGGCATAGCCTATAGTTGCGGCTCCTAGAGTTGAGGTCCTTTCCTCATCGGTAGTTTCTCAACGTGTAGTTGCTCAGCTAGTGGTTTCCCAACCATTTATGTCTATTAAGGCACAAAAGTTATTGGGCAAATTCTTGAGATAGTCTTCTACTAAGTTTTCTGGTGTCCCAAGCGAGGATGCATATATGTTTCTGATTACATGTAAGGATAGACTCCATAATTTAGGCCTAATTGAGACTCTTGGTAGATTAAACCACCTTTTAGTTGGACTTGGTAGCTCAACATTAGTGGAGAGGTCATTTTATTTTAGGCCAGCTGGATGCTCTCTTTTGACTTGGGCTCCATTCTCTTGAGATTTTTTAGAGAAGTACATGCCTCAAAATCTTAGGGATCATTTAAAGGACCAGTTCTTAGGGTTGGACTAGGACTCCATGATGGTTTTGGTGTGTGTGGCTCATTTTTATGAGTTGTCTAGGTATGTTATTTCTATTTTGTCTACTTAGTATGAGAGTTTTTGTTTCTTTTTTCAAGGATTGAGACTTTCTCTACACATATCTACTCAAAGTTTGGTTGTTGTGAGCTGGTCTTTTGCTGAGGTTTTTGAGTATGCTCGAGTAATGGAGTAGATGCATCAGAAGGCCCAAGGAGATAGTGATAAGAGGCCTCAGTATCAGAGTAGTTTTAGTGGGATTCGTACTATCTCCTTATTCAAAGGAGGCAATTCTTAGGATAGATACCCTCTGTGTCATCTTATCATCCTTAGAGTCAGCCTAGTAGACCCGTTTAGGCAGTGCTCTAAATTACTAATGGAGGTCAGTCTTGTGTTAGTAATAGCCCTAGTCATGGTGGTGGTCATTCGTCGAGTGGCTCATCTTCTAGTTATTATAGTCATGGTGGTTATTTTGAGTCCACTGAATCTTTTACTTCTGGTTCAGCTAATTTGACATGGTATGGTTGTGGATATTTTTGTCATTACTGTGCGAGTGCCCTAGTTGTGGGGTGATTGTTACAGTATGTTAGGGTGTTCCCCTATTAGAGAAGTTCATCCCTCAGCTAGAGGTGATAGGCATGGTCCTATGGGTAGTCCCCAGGGTGTTCATGGAGATTCTTAGGTAGTAGGATAGGAGATCGGTTAGGAGCCTAGCTGGGTGGCAGGCATGGTTAGTTGTATGCAATACCTACTATACTCGAGGCTGAGTCTTAAGAGGTTGTTATTACACTTATAATTCTGGTGTGCCATCAGTGGACCTTTGCTTTATTTGATCGGAGATCCACTTACTCTTATGTGTCTGCTTATTATGCCCAGTTGTTAGACTTATCTTGGGATTCACTATTTGTGCTTTTATCTGTATCAAATACTATGAGTGATTCTTTAGTATTAGATCGAGTGTTCAGATCATGTATTGTGATTTTTAAAGATGTTGGTACTCATGCTAATCTCATTATATTGGACATGATATATTTTGATGTGATTCTGGGCATGGATTTCCTATTACCAAAACCATTACCATAGCATGCTTGGTATACCCATGATGGTGTGGCAGGGAGTTTTTAGCCACGAGATGATAGGGATTATTTCTTATATGTATGCTAGGAGACTTGTCTTGAGGGGTTGCGAGTCTTATCTTAATTATATTCATGATGTTAGTATAAGTCTATCGCTTGACTCTATTTATATTGTCCATGAGTTTCCTAATATTTTCTCAACCAATCTGCCTGGTATACTTTCTGCCCATGAGATTGAGTTTGTTATTGATCTTGAGCCTGACACTTTATTGTGTGGCTCCTGCTGAGCTTAAGAAGCTGAATTCTTAGCTTCAAGAGCTTCTTGGCAAGGGTTTTATTAGATCAAGTGTGTCCCTTTGAGGAGCTCCTATATTGTTTGGGAAGATAAAAGATTTCTATATGCGTATGTGTATTGATTATAGGTATCTTAATAAGGTGAAGGTGAACAACCGTTATTCTATGCCTTATATGGATGATTGTGTGACCAGATTTAGAGTGAAGCAGTGTTTTATAAGATTGATTTGAGTTCTACTTACAATCAATTGAGGATTTGGGCTGAGGATATCCCGAAGATAGCCTTTAGGACCTGTTATGGTTATTAGGAGTTCCTAGTGATGTCCTTTGGGTTGACTAATGCCCCAACCGTGTTCATGGATTTGATGAACCAAGTGTTCATGAATTATTTAAATTCCTTCATGATTACGTCTATCGATGATAGCCTTGTATATTCGAGAAGTAGAGAGGAGCATGTGTAATATTTAAGGATTGTGCTCCAGACTTTTAGAGATAATGTGTTTTTTGCCAAGTTCTCTAAGTGTGAATTTTGGTTTGAGTCAGTGACATTCTATGGGCATGTGGTGTCTAAAGATAGAATTATGGTAGACCTAATAAAGATTGAGGCTATTCGTGATTGGGCCATGCCTATATCTCTGACATAAGTTTGTAGTTTTGTTGGCTTGGCTGATTATTATAGATTATCCATTAAGGGTTTGCTACTATCTCATCACCAATGACTATTCAAGGAGTTCCTTACATCATCTCCTATTTGTCTCTTCTTGTTGAGGGTGAGGGATTCATCGTGTATCGTGATGCTTTTGGTGTTGGTTTGGGTTGTGAATTGATGCAGCAAGGTTGTGTTATCGCGTATTCCTTGAGGCAATTTAAGTTGCATGAGTACAAATACCCTACTTATGATTTTGAGTTAGCGATGGTAGTTTTCTCACTTAAGATTTTAAGGCATTATCTTTATGGTGTGCATTGTGAGATTTTCATAGATCACCGCAGTCTTCAACATCTTATGATCTAGAGGGAGCTAAATACTAGGTAAAGTAGATGGATGGAGTTTCTTACGGATTATAAAATTTACATCTTGTATCATTCAAGCAAGGTGAATATGGTAGCAAATGCCTTGAGTCATAAGGCAGTTAATAAGTGCAGCTTGGCTTGTATTTTAGTTTCTAAGAGGCTGTTGGCACAGGATATTCAGTCATTAGCCAACTCGATGGTGCTACTTAATATTTCAAATCCTAGGAGGGTCCTTGCTTGTGTTGAGGCTACGTCCTCACTATTTCTGCAAATTTGGGATCGTCAGTTTAAGGATAATAGACTTCGCATCCTCCGTGATCAGGTTTTGAGTGGTGAGTCCAAGAGTGCTACCATAGGTTCTGAGGGTGTCTTGAGATTTTATATATGCATTTATGTTCCAAAGATTGATGACTTGATTCAATTGATTTTGCACAAGGCTCGTAGCTCTAGATATTTTGTTCATCTGAGTACAATAAAGATATATAGAGATTTGAGACAATATTATTAGTAGAGTGGAATAAAGAGAGATATGGTAGACGTTGGAGCTCATTGGCTATGTTTTTTGAAGGTGACGGCCGAGCATCAATGACTTGGTGGATTGATTTAGAGATTTCCTATTCTCAAGTTAAAATGGGAGCAGATTACTATGGTCTTTATTATTGGTTTGCCTCGTACTTCCCGTGGTTTTGATGGTATTTGGGTAATTGTGAATCGGTTGACCAAGTTGGCACATTTAACCATATTTAGATGTCCTTCACTGCTGATAGATTAGCTGGTATCTATGTGCATGAGATTGTCCATTTGTAAGGTGTACCTATATACATCATTTTATATCGAGGTTTATGTTAACTTTTAGCTTTTCAAGAGCTTTCCAGGAGTAGTTGGGTACTCGGAGGATCTTAGTACAACCTTTCATCCATAGTCAGATAGTCTATTGGAGCGAACTATCTAGGTTATCAAGGATATGCTCTGAGCCTGTGTTATAGATTTCGGAGGTCAGTTGGAGAAACACTTAGCCTTGGCAGAGTTCACATATAATAACAATTATCATTTGAGTATTGAGAAGGCGCCTTTTATGGCTTTGTATGGTAGGTAATGGCATTCTTTGATTGGATGGTTTGAGACTTCCGAGGTTAGACGGAATGGTACTAACTTGCTTCAGGAGTCGTTAGATAGAGTCAGGGTGGTTCAGGATAAGTTGAGGGTAGCTCGGAGTAGGCACAAGGCATATGCAGACCGTAGACTTCATGCCTTGATATTTGTAGTTGGTGATCTGGTATTCCTCCCCGTGTTACCCATTAAAGGTGTTATGAGCTTCGTAAGAAAACACAATCTTAGTCCCAGATATGTTGGAACTTTTGAGATTCTTTGCATAGTGGATGAGGTGACTTATGAGTTATCCTTACTGCCAGATTTTATTGTTGTTCATCAAATTTTCCATGTTTCCATGTTGCGATGATTCATTTCCTAATCCATATCATATACTTAGATTCGATTGAGTTTAGATGGAAGAGTGGTTGACCTTCGTGGAGGAGCCTGTGCTCATTTTGGCTAGTTATATTAGGCGGTTGTGCTCTAGAGAGATTCCTATAGTTAAGGTTCAGTAGGGGTACCACCTAGTTGAGAAGTCTACTTAGGAGATGGAGAACGAGAAGTGGATCCAGTATCCTCACCTGTTTGAGACTTACGGTACATCCTAGTCCTTTACTTTCACGAACAAAAGTCCTTTAATAGTGGATATTGTAATGACTCTTACGTTATTTTCTATATTTCCACTTATTTTCTCTGTTAGAGCTTTCCTATAGCTTCCATGCTTTATTTGTGACTTGTTAGGACTGATAGTTACGTTACTGGGCAGTTTGTTTGGTTTTTAGAGCCAATTCCCTATTTTGATGTCTTTGCTGGTTTAAATTGGCTACCAGGAAAAGCATCAGTCAAAAGATCTCGTATGCTAAATTTTACTATTCCAACAGCTCCAGGAGGTCAATTTTAGGCTATGCGGACCTTTAGTTTAGGTCCCGAGGCACCCAAGCTCAGTTTGATCTATTAGTCAAAAGTTAAGAAAATAAAAAATAGGTGTAGGACCCACATTTTTCGAAACAACCTCAGATGGAAATTTTGACTACGCCATTTAGTCTGGAATGTCAAATTTAATAGGATAGCATAGTTCGTTGTGTCTACGGGATTCCATATGAATCTCGAGGTGTAATGGCCTAAATTTTTGATGTTATATGTGAAAAATATGTTTGTGTATTGACTATTTTACCCCTCCCATAGTTGCATTGGGTATTTTTGTAGTGTGGGGATGATTGGAACGGTTCTCAAATCATTTTTTTTCCTTTTATATGATATTTTATTCGGTGGCTTTGAGAGCCTTCTTATGGACTTCTGTGGTTATCTTTTGAACAATACAACAAATGGTTGAACGGACTGCGTAGAAGATCCATAATGTCAATTTTAGGCTGGTAACATGTTTGGTATGGTTTTATGGATTTTAAATCTCATTTCAATCCTTGATTTGGAAAATTGTGATTTTGAATTTCTGGGGTCAACTTTATGCAAAATGATGTCTTTTTTAAAATATGATATCGCCATTGAGTATGGAGCATCGAATTTAGTGTGGTTACATAGTTTGTTTGCATATATCAGATTTTGAATGAATCCCATGGTCTTGGCGGAAACTTGGAAGAATTTCTAAGTTTCAGCTGGTTTCTGGTACATGTGCGATCACACAAGTATGGCAGAGCGGGTAGTGTGATCGGTTTTATCCGGTAAAGTTTTAAAATGATTTTCTTTGATTTGAACCTCATTTTTAACTCAATTTGACTTGGGTTTTCAGCTGTAGGTTCTTAAAGGTATAGGAACATGTTTTTGAAATAAAGTTATGATTTTGACCTTATTTTTCAAAAGCCCATTCTGGGGGTTCGTTTTGGCCCTGAACCAATAGTAGGCAATATGGGTATCATTGACTTTTTTTGACACTTAGATTCAATATTTCTTGATTTTAGTTAATTTCAGGATCATTTATGAGAAGTAAGCTCATAGGTTGAAGTGTTGTGGACTATTTTTCGGCCTTGAGGTAGGCTGTGACTTAACTCTTTCAGACTGGCTTGAGTAGTTAATTTGTATACAAATGCACGTTAATGGGATGGGACCTAATCATGCATTTTGCTATCTTACTGCGCTGAGCTAGTGTGAGGTCCTATATGTGATGTAATTGTTTCTTTTGATATATTATGCGTTATGTGTGACCGTGTGGGGTCCTATGTGTTGTAGATAGCCTGAAATACATGTGAACAATTGTATTGCGTTGTTGAAATGCCTAATGTTATACTATTGGTTTATTGTGCTATATTCATACTTTATCGGCAGATGAATCATGTGGAATTTCATGGATGGTAGGAACAATAAGTGAAATTTGGCTTACGTTGTTGTAAAATATATCATTGTGGATGATTGTAGAAATATATCATTGTGGATGATTGTAAAATATATCATTGTGGATAATTGTAGAGATATATCATTGTAATTGATTGTGAGCATTACATCCTTATATGATACTCACTCATGAAACATTGGTACCACCATGGCAACATCTGAGAAACACTAGAAACATCTTTCTAAAACCCTTCTTGAGGGATATGCTGGGAATGAGATATTGTGACATCTTATAAAACTCTTCCTGAGGGATGTGCCTTGAAGGAGATATGATATATGGATTGTATATGGGTTGACGAACCCCTCATGGATCCTATATTAGGAAGCTTACTTCCGTGGTTGTATACAGAGGTTGTCCAATGATCAATGCCCAAACTACACCTCCAATTAAGGAAAAAACGGCTGTTGTCAAGTAAAGTAACCCAACTAGGTTAGGGTCAAACCCACAAGGAAGACTTGAATGTATGTATCGAGTTTGTTGAACTTAACGAGTAAAATAGGAAGTAAATAAATGGTTGTTGTTGTGATCTCAAACAAGAAAGAGTATATAACTTTGGTTGTAAATAGTCGGAGATGAAGACTAAAGTTGTGTTCCCCCTGACTTCTCGAATTCATAGATTTTTTCTGCTTTGCTAAACCATCCCATTACCTTGTATGGGGAATCTGATAAATCATGTATCCTCAACTGTCTTTTGGACTCGTTGACGCACTTCATTCCTTACCTTTTGAGTATCAAGATATCGCATTACTAACCCTTATCCTAGATTCTAGTTAACTATTATCTTTTGAGTCTCAAGTTAATAGATGATAGATAACCATCTTACTTAGATAATACTAGTTATCTTGGATCGATAGTCAGTCTTCAAATTACTACTGTATTAACTTTTCTGAGTTACTACACATCTTGTGGATTAAGTAGAAATAATCTAGGTGGGATCCTAACGTTTGCAACCACTAGAACGTCTATCAAATCCAAGATAATACAATACATGCAATGATACTGGTTCAGAAAAACTTAGCACTTTCCTACTTCATAATAATCCAAGGTTCCCACAACCCTAGCTAAAGGTTTTAGCCGTTCATGCTTGTGAGAAGATCAGAAAAATTCATGATTGAAGCTATTAAACAACATCACAAGTATAATTGAATAAAACTCAAAGTCTGAAACAAAATTATTAACAAAAATCAACACGAGTAATCCCAAGATCAAAGGCAAATCTTGGAATAAAAATATATGTTTGTAAATGTTAAGAGTGCGTAACCTAACTAGAAAACATTAAAAGGGTATATATAGTACACAAGGAAAACCTAAATTTCAAATCTCTAATGAAAGAGGAAATTTGAGGTTGGTGGACACTCACTTAGGCCACATACGGACCGTATGTACCATATACAAACCATATGTTGACCTAGGTAAGTGTAGAACTTTTGCACAGATCCTGGAGCTCTCTAGACTTTTGATCTCTACACATACCTGGGACTCATACGGACTGTATGTACGATATACAAACTATATGTGGAAATAGGTATGTGCAGAGTCTTCATTTTTCCTGTTCCTGAGCCTCTGGACTTCAAGTTATGATACATACTTTGATCACCTATGACCGACAAGTAGCACATACGCCTAAAATTGCCTCGGTAAGTAGCCAAAAACTTTAATTTTCATCTTTATCGTCAATTTGTCATCCAAAACCTAATTTCCTGTAAAACATACCCAAAACACATCATATCTCATAAAACAAACTAAGAAACTTGCAAATTTTCATAGTTTTAAGCATTAAAAGTGCATTAAATCCATAGCACATCAACACCATCAACTTAGAACATCTGCATGTCCTCAGCTAACATAACAAAACAAAACAAAAACATGATGCTTAACTAGGAAAATCTAAGCTGTCTAAGTCAGTCAATCATCACATTAAGCTCAAACAAAGTTAACCCCTCCTACTTAATAATGTCAAAGCCAATTGTGTATAAATGTGAATGCTAATAATGTGACACAATGGGATCAAGGTATTGCAATTACATTAGCAATAGACAACCATGCAAATATATAAGGTACAGTACCAAAGAGTAAGCAACTAGTAATGCAACCCATGTGCTCTCAAAACAAAGAAGTCTTACTCACTCATATGAAATAAGCATGTCAATGAAGGGATGGTCAAGAGAAACTCACACTCAAAAGAAAAGTTCAACCAATGTGCATCAAATTCCATAAGCTTGCCCTTATTTTATTTACCTTGGTTTTCTAACAGTCAAGTTAGGATCACTTTAGGACTTTATTTGACTTGTAATTGACCCGACCCAACCCGGGGCCTTGTCGTATTGGGCATCCCAAGTCAAACTAGGACTGGAGATCACCCCCATTACCCAACCCAACCAACCTACGCATATCTTGAGTCGGATGAATTCCGAATGTATAATAAAATAACGTTATTGTGTAACCCAAGACTTTGGGATAGGTCTATGATTCTAACCACCAAAATAAGTCCAACTGTCTGATATCCAATCGACAACCAATACAAAACCAAACCATAAACCAAAACCATAATAATAACCAAACAAAGTTCTATAACATAGGATAAAAGTATGGAATAGTGAGAAATTTAGTCCAATGGTATCAGTCCCAATACCGATGCCAATACTAAGGCTGATACCAATACCGATCCTGCCTATACACACCTATAGTAGTTCCGCAAAATCCTTTAACCAAAGAAAACCAATATTCGATTGAGACATGCCCCCAACCATAGCCAAAAACAATATCTATAAATAAACCGAAGTGTGTTAAAACATCCATGGACATGAAATGGAGCATTTCAAAATATGGAAGCTCACAACTTCAATACAATAGCTGATCCTGAAGTCTTGTCACTATAGAGGAGGAGTAGAATGGTCGGTCCCTGCATCACATAGAGTAAAGATGCCCGAGGATGGGTTAGTGAGTAAACGCTAGCAAGTACTTAGGATAAGTATAAAATAATTTCATCTAGTAAAACCAAGTAAACCAAGTACATGCATACAAACCATAAATACAATATATATAACCATGTCTGGAAAGGGAACTGAGTTTAGCATGCCTTTAAAACCATTAACCTGGCCATGTGAATCTTAATCGTTCTAAAACAACCCACGGGTTATATGGGTCCAGTGTAACCTCCTGAATGAGCCATGATTTATGTAGCCGCACAAATCAGAGATACCATAAGAGCAGGGGATTCCTAAGTACCATTCGCTCTCCATGATACATATGTATAGTGTACTTAGAGGATTCCCATTTATCTTATAGTATCATACATAATCTCTATGACCAACCCGTCATGTCAGCAAATATGAGTTTCCAATGTCGATCCATTGGACTCGCACCTTCACGGTTAGCTATCATACCCTGCCATTATTTCCCAATTAAAACCATTTCCAAACAACCAAATGATTATTTTATTATTATTAACCAAGGCTATAAGAAGTGGTATCTTCATACAGAATATAGCTTGCAAGCAATGTCCTTAGCCAACCTTTTTATGTAAAGGGATTCCCATGTACCCAAAGATTACATTATCAAGTTATCTTGGAGGATTCCTATATACCCCACAAGTGTTCCATTATTAAGTATACTTGGGGGATTCTATAGAACCCCGTAGGGAAGTTCAATTAACAATAAACATAACCACCAAACCATTCCACTTAACCATTCCAAGACATTCACCAAACCATTCCATTTAACCATTCCAAGCCATTTAAACAATTTATACCATTTGGAGTTCCATTACCGAACCATGTCATGCAATAGTTCTATTAAAAATCCAATAATATAGTAAACGCATTACCATAGGCATTTTATCAAGAATGTTGGGGGAATAATGTTTCCAAATCCAATTCCTATTACCAACTAACTATTTCCATGCAACCAATTTTCCAAAACACCATTAAAGCATGTAAAATTATAATTAAAACATGGGAAAGCCATAACTAAGAATTTAATACCAAAACCCCAAAATATATTTGAAAACCCTAAAACCATACAATAATCATGCCATGAAAACATTGTATAAAACATGCCATTAGTTGGAACTAACAATGAAGGAGAAGTATCTTGCCTTAGATGATGAATAAGATGGAGATAAATATCACAATCAAGCCCCAAATAGACAACCTTAGTGAAACCCTAGCCTTCATTTACACAAGAGCCTTAGAGATAATTGTACAGTGTTTAAGAGAGTTTTCTAAGTGTTAATGAATAGAAAAATAGGGTAAAAAACTGCCCAAGTGTGATATAAGTCATGGGCCTTAATAGGTTAAGTGGAGAAATGTCCTAATTGCCCCTACTTAACTGCAAAAAAGGGTACGACTATATAATACCGATCGTACCTTCCAATATGAGTGGTACCCATCATTCATAACCTAGGCCTCCTCATTGGATCCAACATTGTCCAACATACAATTTACCCGAACCAATTTGTACCTAAGAATATGACTAGTACCTTTGACCTGTACCCCTGGCAGAATAGAATCACAAGAAGTTTGAACAGTGTCCACTATACAAGTTCATGGTACGACTTGTACCCTTGCTTACGTTTCATGGGACTAAGATCCAAGTTATTTTATGAAGTCTCAGAACACGTGAAGGAAAAACCCAAACCAAATGACCTGTATCCAACCATATGACTCGTACCAACCCAAGTCGTTCCTATTCTAGAAAACAATCCAACCCACCTACCAACAATGGTCAGCATACGACTAAGGCATACCACTCATACCCCATTATATGAATGGTACCCACCAGTCATATGTTGTCCAAAACCCAAAAATCTGAATAGTTTTCTAAGGATCAAAATATAGAATATTTCAGTCTCCCCTACTAGGATCATTCGTCCTCGAATGATGGAAAAGTTAGGTCAAAGACAAGCAGGATTCAATTAAATTATCAAATATCAATCCAACCTTTAACCAAGTTAGAAAATAAAGATGCAAGTATCTATTCTAACCCTTAAATAGGTTAGAAAATAAAGATGTGATGAAGAACACATACCTTTGTCACGAATATCCAAAGCAGAAAACAAATGTGAATATTAGGACTTCATGCCCGCTTCCACTTCCCATATAGCCTCTTGTACCTTGTGGTTCTGCAATAGAATCTTAATCGAGGCCACATCCTTGGTCCATAATTGACGAACCTGTCAAATCAAGATCTCAATCAGGGCCTCTTCATAAGACAAAGAATCTGAGATATCCAACCCTTCAAAAGAAAACATTGAAGAAGGATCACCAAGACACTTCCCCAATATCGAGACGTGAAATACCAGATGAATGGATCTCAAACTAGAAGTCAACTCTAATTCATATAACACGTTACCAACCCTACGCAAAATTACATAAGGACCAATATACTGGGGACTAAGCTTTCCCTTCTTTCTGAACCATATCACTCCCTTTATGGGAGATACCTCTAGAAAAACCTTATCTCCAACCTTAAATTTTCACCAAAATCAATCATACATGCCCGAAGCACAGCCTTTAATTTAATAATAGTCCTCTCAGCTTGTCCATCTATCTGCTGATAAAAAGTAGTCCTCTGACTTACCATAGTACCCAACCCTTCTGGAAAGACCTCCAGAAGTGTGATAAAAATTATGTACCACGATCAGAGATAATCGAAATTGCCAATTCATGCAGCTTAACTATCTCATTAAGATACAACTTCACATAGTCCTCAGCCAAAAAGTTAGTCTGCATCGGTAAGAAGTGAGCGAACTTGGTCATCCTATCTACGATGACCCAAATTAAATCTAATTGGTTCTGAGATCGAGGAAGTCTAGTAACAAAGTCCATATTGATTACTTCCCATTTCCATTCCGGCTATTCTATTTCCTGATGCATCTCACCAAGCCTCATGCACTCAACTTTGACTTGTTAGCTCACCAAGCATTTGGCCACAAAATCTACCACATCTCTTTTCACACCATTCCACCAATACATCTTATTGAGATTATGATACATTTTTGTCGAATTGGGTTGAACAACATAGCATAATCATGCACCTCAATTAAAACCCTTTGTCGCAAACAATAAACATCAGTAACACACAACCACCCTTGGTATCTCAAGGTACCATCACAACTGATCTCAAACACCATTACCTTTTGCCCATAAATATCACTCTTAATTTCCATCAAGATAGGATCTAGTATTTCTTCTCCTTGATCTCTTCTCCAAGAGACGTTCGAACCACTTCCTGTACCATCATTAGAGTCCAAGAGACAAACTTCAAGATTAGCCAAGCAGTGAATATCCTTCACCAATTCCCACTTCTCCTTTTCCATATGAGTTAAACTAGCCATAGATAACCTACTAAGAGCATCAACAACCACATTAACTTTACCTGGGTGGTAGTGAATACTCATATCATAGTCCTTGAGAAGCTCCAACCATCTCCTCTACCTAAGATTTAACTCCTTCTGAGTGACCAACTCTTATGATCATAAAAAATATCTATGTGCATTCCATATAAATAATGCAGCCAGGTTTTCAAGCAAAAACCCCCACTAAAAGATCAAAATCATGAGTAGGATAATTCCTCTTATGCACCTAGACTGCCTAGAAACATAGGCAATCGCCTTCTAATGTTTCATCAAAACACAACCAATTCCTACGTGGGACACATTTCAATAAACCACAAACCCCTCATTACCTTCAGACAATGTCAAAATTGGAGCCAAAGTTAACTTATCCTTCAGATTCTCGAAACTCCTCTCAGATGCATCCGACCAAGAAAACTTTACCTTCTTCTAAGTCAACTTAGTCAAAGGAGAAACCTTTCACGAACTGCCTATAATACCTAGCCAAACCCAAAAAGCTCTGTAAGTCAGTTGGAGTCATAGGTCTAGGCCACCTTTTAACCACAACCACCTTTTGTGAATCCACCATGATCCCCTCACTAGAAATAATATGACCAAAATAAGTCACAGTGTCTAACAAAAACTCATACTTGAAGGACTTGGCATTTAAGCACTTCACTTTCAAGGTATGAAATACCACATGGAGGTGCTTGGCAAGATCCACCTCACTCTTAGAATACACCAACATGTCATCAATGAACATAATGACAAAAAGATCTAAAAACTACCTGAAAAACCTATTCATCAAATCCATAAATGTCATCGGAGCATCAGTCAAATCGAATAACATAACCAAGAACTCAAAGTCCCCATATAGAGTTTGAAAAACTGTCGTAGGAATATCCTCCTTCCTAATCATAAGATGATTATACCCAGACCGAAGATCTATCTTAAAAAAGAACTTGGCACCTTGCAATTGATCAAATATGTCATCTATTCTTGGAAGAGAACACTTGTACTGAATCGTTACCTTATTCAACCGTCTATAGGTAATGCACGTCTTAAGGGAACCATCCTTCTTGCGCATAAAAATACTGGTGCACCCCAAGGTGATACACTAGGATGGAGAAACCCCTTATCCAGAAGATCTTTAAGTTGCTTCTTAAGTTTCCCTAACTTAGTTGAAACCATTCTATAAGGAGGAATAGATATTGGATGAGTGTCTGGAACAAAATAAATACAAAACTCAATCTCCCTATCTGGAAGAATACTTGGAAGATCATCCTGAAAGACCTCAGGAAATTAATTTATCACTAGAAACAAATAAAAAGAAAGACCTTCTAAGTTAGAGTCTTTAACCTATACCAAGTAATAGAGACACTCTTTAGAGATTAACCTCTAATATCTAAGATAAGAAATTAAACTCCCCCTAGGAAATAGGGAACCACTCTTTCACTCTGTATTTAGTTCACCAAGGAACCAAAAGACAGCCTTGCGGGTCTGACAATCTAAGGACATAAAATAAGAGTGTAACTAATCCATCCCCAGAATAACATTGAAATCCACCATATTCATTTTAAAAAATCCACCAAAGTCTGCCTACTTCCAATAAATACCACAATCCCTATAGACTCTTTTAGAAACCACAAAGTCTCCTACCGAAGTAAGAATAGAAAAAGGATCCAAAAAAACCTTTGGATCAAAACCAAAATACACATCCATAAATGGGGTCACATAAGAGAGAGTGGACCTTGGATCAAGCAAGCAATACATGCCATGAAAAATGAGTTGTACTGTACTAGTCACGATCTTAGGTGATGCCTCAAATTCCTACTAAGTAGCAAGAGCATATAACCTATTTTGACCTGTGCCAATATCAGAAGCAGAAGTAGCACCCTTTGATGTAGAAGTAGAAGATGATGAAACTAAAGCCTTACTTGCTCCCAAAACACCATATCTAACTAGATAGTTTCTAAGTATATGGCCTGGCTAGCCATATTTGAACACTTGTCCCTTCCCCCATCCTAGAAACCCCTATGCAGCTTACCACAGAACCAATAAGAAAGGCATGATAAGGCCGACTAAGAACCACTTGACTGTGATTGGATGCCCTGTGCCCAAAAATTATCACCACCCTACTAACTCCTATCACCCAACTATTTCAAGTAAGGAGGTACTAGCTGTAGAAAAGGAACAAGAACTCCACTACTTCTTCTTTGTCCACTTACCACCATCACGACCATGTTATTTTTGCCCACCATGTTATTCAGATAACCTGAACTTCTTACCCTACCTTTCCCAAACTCATCTTGTGTCTTCTTTTCTTCCTCCACCTACTGCATATGAACAATCAACCTAGAAATATCCATATCCTTGATCAGTAATGCAGTCTTGTTTTAAAGGACCAACTTAAGAAGTACCCCAAAAGTGAACTTTCTTATCTTTGCCCGCAAATCTGACATTATATCCAGAGCATACCTTGAAAACTAATGGAATTTCAAGGCATATTCCTTGAATGACTATTTTTCTTGCTTTAAATTAAGAAATTTCTCTACCTTTGCTTCCCTTAACTCCTGAGGAAAGAAGTGGTCCAGAAAAGCATTAAAGAAAGTCTCCCATAAAGTCGACTCTTCAATATTACCTTTCACCCTACCCCACTCATCATACCATTAGTGTGCCACTTCCTTAAGCTTAGAAGCAACAAAAAATTCACCCCTTCCATATTCGTGGCCTACATCACCCTGAGTATTCTCTATTTCATCCAGGAAACCATGATGATCCTCCTCCACCTACGCACCCATAAAAGTAGGAGGATTCATCTTGATAAATTGGCCAACCCTTATTCCCTCAGCAGATGGAACACCAGATGTATCATGCTCAGCCTGAGCAGTAACCAGCTGAGCAATAACATGAATTGATTAGCAAAATTCTGCATTAGTCACCTCATCTTGAGGAGGACTAGTAGTAATCGATGGAACGCCAAAAATATTAGGGACTGGACCCCTTAACCGAGATGGATCCCCTGAGTAGTGCGATGCTTCTAAACATTATCCCTGGTTGGGATAGAAGAGTTACCTTACATCTTAAATCATCAAGAAATGATCTGAAAAGCAAACAAACTAGGATTAGAATGAACCTTAGACCTTGTAGCTTGAAAATTGAATACTACGAAAGTGAGACATTCCTAAATGCCTTGTAGCCTCTCCCATCTAATTGTGGATCGAAACATGCCCCTAAAGAATACTCTACTCAAAATGGCTTTGTGGACTCCCAATTGACTATGAACCTAAAGCCCTGACACTAACTTGATATGATCGGACCCGGGGCCTTATCATAATGGGAATCCTAAGTCCAACAAGGACTGGAGACCATCCCTATTACCCAACCAAACCAACCTATGCATATTATGAGTTAGATAAATTCTGAATGTACAAAGAGATAGCATTATTGTGTAACCTAAGAATCTGGATAGGTCTATGACCGAGACCACCCCAATGAGTCCAACCATCCGATATCCAACCGATAACAAATACAATACCAAAACCATAACAATAACCATACCATGTTTCATAACATAACATAAAAGGATTGAACAGTGAGAAATCTAGTCCAACGATATCAACCCCAATAACAATGCCAATACTAAGGATGACACCAATGCTATCCCACCCATACCAATCTATAGTAGTTCCACAAAAGCCTTTAACTAAAAGAAAACCAATATCCAGTTGGGAAATGGCCCCAATCATGCCAAAACCAATATTCATAAATAAACCAAAGTGTGTAAAATCATCCATGAACATGTAATGGAGATTTTGAGAATATGATAGCTCACCACTTCAATCCAATATCTGATCCTGAAGTCCAATCACTATACAGAAGGAGTAAAATAGTTGATCCCTGCATCGCATGGGGATAAAGCCACCCAAGGATGGGTTAGCGAGTGAACTTTAGCAAGTACTCAGGATAAGGATAAAAAACAAAGTAAACCAACCACAAGAATACAAACCATACATATAATATATATAACCATACCGAGAAAGGAAACTGGGTTTAGCATGCCTTTAAATCCATTAACCTAGGCATGTGAAGCTCTACTATCCTAAACCACACACGGGCTATAAGGGTCCTGTGTAACCCCTTAAAAGGGCCTCGATAACTATAGCTGCATGAACTGGAGATACCATAAGAGTAGGGGATTCCCAAGTACCATTCGATCTTCATGATATATATGTACAGTGTACTTAGTGGATTACCATGTATCGTATAGTATCATATTTGGTCACTATGACCAACCCCTTATATCGGCAAACATGAGTTTCTAGTGTTCATCCATTGGACTCGCACCTTCATGATTAGCTATCACACTCTACCATTATTGCCAATTAAAACTATTTCTAACCAACCAAACCATTATTTCATTAGTATTAACTAAGGCCATCAGAAGTGGTATCATCATACTAACTATATCTTGTAAGCAATGTCCTTAGCCAACTTTTTTATGTAAAGGGATTCCCATGTATCCAAAAATTACATTATCAAGTTAACTTGGAGGATTCTCATGTACTCCATAAGTTTTCAATTATTAATACTTGGGGGATTCCATTGTACCCCACAAGGAAGTTTAATTAACGATAACCATGACCACCAAACCATTCCATTTAACCATTTCAAACCATTTATACCATTTAGGATTCCATAACCAAACCATACCATGGAATGGTTCCATTAAAAGTCCAATAGTATCGTAAAAACATTATCATAGGCATTTTAACAAACATGTTGGGGGCATAGTATTTTCAAAACCAATTTCAATTACCAACTAACTATTCCCATGCAACTAATTATCCAAACCACCATTAAATCATGTAAAAGCTCAATTAAAACATGCGATATCCATAACCAAGAATTTAATACCAAAACCCCAACACATATTTGAAAGCCCAAAACCATACAATAATCATGGTATGAAAACATTGTATAAAACATACCTTTAGCCAGAACTAAAAATAAGGGAGATGCATCTTGCTTTAGATGATAAAGATGATAGAGAGAAATTACCCAATCTAGCCACAAATATACCACCTTAGTGAAACCCTAGGGATCTGATGACGCTCAACTTACACATCCAATTTAGTGCAAAGTGGTCATAGTCAATATATTTACCCAACTTTAGAGTCGGGGTCAAATCCACAAGGAACAATATGAGTGGAAATCAAGTTGATTCAAAATAATAGACACGAGTCAAATTCAAACCAATGTTACACAAGGATAATAATGGGGGAGACAAATATCTACACTGTATTTTCTTTTTGGATTTTTTTTCTACTTTTAATTTAGGGCTATGAATAATTAGAGTTTTGACAATTATGCATGAATCTTGGGATTATACACTACTAAGGGAGTGTTATATGGGTGTTAGAAATTAACATCAATTTAGTAAGCCAAATATGGGTAGGTATGGTTATAGATTTTGATGCTAGTCTTTCCACAAAATACCAAACTTTCACCTATTGATTCTTTTGAATAGCTAATAGGTGTATTCAACAATTCATAACCGCAACCTCAATCTAGGCATCCCTATTTCTAAGATGAAACCTATGGTGTATGCAGCCCCATATTCACCCTTATGTCTAAGATAGAGAACATTTAGCAAACTACACACATAATTGTCTATCATTGCTTTGGTCTCCACATCCTTCTTTCAAGGATGATATAAATTCCTAAACTTCACCTAAAACCCTTTTTTCAAAGATGGGTTTGGGTTTTCTAGAGCATAGAGCTTTCACTCATCATACCCATGTGGGTATTTAGGGCTTTCACCTATCAAATCCCAAACAAAATAGCTTAGCAATGATAAAACCTATAAACATAAACTTTTAAATAAAAGCTAATCAATAACAACCCATACACACTTTAACTTCTATTCACACATAACCCCAAGAGGAAGATCTAGCTACACATAAGATAAATAACCATAGATATACCCAAAATCTCCATTAAAATAACTTGTTGAAGATTAAGAGAATGCTACTTCAAACTTGACACCACCATAAATCAATAATGGAAGTGAGTTAATCCTCTACTTAGAAAGTCTCTAATATATTCTTCGCCCAAAATTTTTACAATATTTTCTTCTCCAAGAATGGAGGCTATGAATCCAAGAATTAAAACATAATAAAATTAGGGAAGATATAATCCCCATAATGTTAGGGTTTAAGTCATTTTGTCAAAATTGGGATCATCCAATTGCATTTTCAGTTTTGCCTTTGGGCTGCTTTTTTCTGCTAAGCCGCAATCGCGGTGTTGAATAACTTTTGCTTGACTGCTGTGATCATGGTCAGCAGACCATAACAGCATTACCAGAGGCCTTTCTACTCCAAGTCTTTAGCTGGACTTTTCTTGCTCCCTTTTGATCAATTTACGATCCATTCGTCATCTTTTGATCTCCTCAACTCTATGCTTGCAAATAGTGGATATTAGTTCATTTTATCTCTAATATGTCTCATTCATTCTTTCAAAACATGGTAATGTGCACTAATGTTTAGTGAGAAAAAGTGGTAAAATCATCACTTATCAAGACCGCCAACTTAAAGCATTTTCTTGTCCTCAAGCAAGACTAACTCTTACTATGAGACAATAATCCTCTATACCCAAACTTCATGCCTTAAAGATCGAGATGACTTTAACTTTAGTCACTACCACAAGTAGCTTATTGCACATGGGCTAAGCTTTTTTTTACTGCACCCCTCATTATAAGATGCTATATCGAAGGATATATAGGACTTCAGAGATCAATCAAGAAACAACGACTAATGCTCTAGAAATGACTTACTTTTTGACAAAAAGTAAACCATACTCTATTTGCCTTATTTCTGGAAGGTGACATAATCACCCAGCTCAACTTGTTTCATATGCCGACCACACCAGAAAGAGAATTCCATACACCAAAATAATAAATATGCATAAAGGAATATTAAGTGACAAAGCTCTCTCCCTCACAAAAGAAATCTCTATGCAACAAGTGTCATACCATAGGTTTGCCCCTATTTTTTAATCACCACTACAAAGAGAGTAACTGGTTGGAGATCTCAAAGGACCCTTTTTAAGCTTGTAACGTAGGTTCAGGCTAGGATAGTAGAGCATTTAGGAAAACATGGCTACACCCTTTCTTGAACATCTACATCATATTTTTTCAATCCTCCTTTTTTACTATGGGCCATTTCTTTATTTTCTTTTTTTTATCATGCCAACTTCTTGCTTCCTTTGTTCACCAGTTTTCTTTTATTTCTTTTTATTTTAATTCTCATGCATCCCTTTTCTTTGTTGAACTTTTTCTTTTTCTATTCATTCATTTTTAAAGCTTAGGCCCATTAGGCATTTCACTTACAGTTTCGTAGCCCTAAACTTATGTCCATCAATGTTTTCCACCCCCAACTTAAGCTTTTAGCCTCAAGTTTCATCTTCAAGTTCACGATTGGTATGGTTTAAAAGAGGGATAAAAAGAATGGTTGACAAATTGTAATCTATTTGCCAAAGAAAGGTCCAAAGGCTGAAATTGGGTAACTAGGGGTTACACTCATGCTTGGGTTGGCTTTTCAGGATAAAAGTGGCTTCCAAAATCATAAAGATGGCCTAAGATCATTTTTCCAACCAAATACACTCAAAATTAGCATTAAAAGACTAATGGAGAAACTTCTAGATAACACAAGTATACAAGGGATGAATTCTAAAAGCTCACCACACATGGCATACAAAATCTCACCAAGGAAACTCAATTTTCTTTCCCGTGAAACAAAATTGGAGTATCAGACATTATTTACAAGTCAACAGCTTATGGAGCTACAAAAAGAGAAAAATATTTGTTACAAAGTTGCTCACATCCATGCCCTCAATTTTGTAAAAATTTAGGATGGAGGAAGTGGTTTGGTTTGCATTCGTACCATGCATAATTTGTTAATCATGGCAACAACCAAAGCCATTGTCTCATATTTTGGCACAAAAAATAGGCAAATAAATCATATGGCAACTCAGACTTTTTTAATGGTATAAAATGAGATGCAAAATCTGCACTTTACAATGCCACAAGGACTTAAACTTCCCTTGCATTTCTTACATTTATGCTACAGGTAATCATAATTCCCCTGCATCTATGCCTCAAACCCAAATAGGATGTTTTACCCTTAAGAATGTCATCACTCAATCCATTATAGGGCAAAGCTAGTCATGTATTACCAAGATCAAAATAATTAAATTAAAAAGATACTAAAAATAAAAGAAAAGCATGCTAATCCATAAAATGTTGGCACCATTAGGGTACCCAAAAATGTAGCATTCCAAAAACACAAAAATAGTAGTATCCAAAATGTCATCCCAAGACAACATAAACCAAAAAATATCCAGCAACACATCAAATTAAACAAATCTGGTGGTGCACCCAACTAAAAGCGTGTAGTGTCCCCACTATATGTATAAGCAAGCAAGAGTAGAAGAGGTCTTCCTGAATATTCATCAAGAGCTAGCCTCTCCCACTGACTCTGCCTCATTACCCTAAGCATTCTCAGTAGACCAATCAGTAGGGGCCTTATCCTTGCTATCCATCCTAGGTGAAGGTAGTTGATGGTTGGCTTTGAGAACCTTAAAGATGCCCTTCACCGCCTTCCATAACTTCTTGAAGAATTTATCTTGCTTCTTCTCTCTCTTTACTATTTTATGATGTGATTCCCTGGGGTCCCTATATGATGTAGCTAAGGTTGAATAATCTATCTCCAAGTGGGCAACAGTGGCTCCCTACTTCTCCTATTCCTCCCTATATTTCTCATAGTCAGACTGAGCTACGTATGAGTGATGAGTAGTCAAAGGCTCTTATATTCATTGAGAAAATCTGGATACTAGCTTTTGAACCTCCCTCATTTGATCTGAGATATCATCAAGGGGGTTGACTGATAAAGGTCTACAAAAACTTGTGTCCACTTAGGTCAATTTATCGGAGTCTTCTT
Organism: Capsicum annuum; assembly: GCF_002878395.1. Taxonomy (NCBI): domain Eukaryota; kingdom Viridiplantae; phylum Streptophyta; class Magnoliopsida; order Solanales; family Solanaceae; genus Capsicum; species Capsicum annuum. Next base: position 62,835,035 of record NC_061120.1, read on the forward strand.
TCCTCTTTTTGGTCTAGCCTAGAGCACTCTCACATCTAAATTTGAGTGGGATGCGGGGACCTGGGAGCACCCAGGTTTCTATAGAATACTCTTTCACCTGTACCCTCATGCATAACTCTGTGAAAATGAAAAAGAGGAGAAGATGTGTATCTCTATGATTTTTGCTGTACCTCCATTCTAAATGTAAAACTTTCCCCATATTAAGGGTGATGCCAAAGAGAAGATAGGTCACCATCTAAGCTCGTAATTCTGTAACAATGGTCATGTGTGTGCATAGAGATACTCAGCTATAGATAATATTCAGCCAAAGTCTAGCCTCAGTTATGAAGTCATTCATTAGAATTTCTCTCTTAGTAGTGGCCCAGAGAACATCTTTACTAGGACATAAAATATTTTCCATCAAAGTCCTTGGCTTAGATAATTTTGAATGGAATTACTCCATGTCAGCATTTAGGAGTCTATACACCTCGTTGATCCACTCTATTCTATAGTTCACTTACTTTCCCCGAATTATCATCACTGGGTTCGTGAAATAAACTACTCTTAAGTTAGCATAGAGTTCATGATCCCTATGATCATTAGCAACACAGGGTTCTGGGGCAAAGCATCGCCACCCAATTTGAGTGAGTCTATCATGAAAGCTTGAGAACTTTTTCTCTACTTTGTCCAAGCTAATACCCCTTTCAGGGAGTAACTTTGTCCTGAAAAAATCCGTAATATAGAGGTTCTGACATTCTTGGGTCATGAATCTAGTGATGTCAATCCCTCTATCTCTGAGGCTTAGATCCTGTAAACAATGAACTTAGGACATCATAGTACTATCATATAGAGACCATGCTAGATCAAACAAATAAATGCATGCAGTAGTGTTATAAAAGGTTTTAGGGGAAGAGATGGATATGCAGAACTTTTTAGTTCCTATAGACATAACCCTCAAGTATAGTGATCGTGGAGCAGTGACCGCGACTCTAATGATGCGATTGCGGTCATCAGGACTGCAATCAAAATACCTGAGATCGTATTCTAAAATTATGTACTTCAGTTAAAGCATTTAATTTTATTCGTACATTCATGTTCTACTAGGAACATCAGCATTAAGAATGAGTGACGCGGACATAGTTATCATGATTATACCCCAAACTTAAAGAATTTAACATGTAATTCATAGGGGCATTGAATTGAACACAATGTGTACACACTCATTTCAACTGTTTAAACCTTAAATTTTGGGTACTCAAAACTTCCCCATGTGTGTGTACACTAACTACAACAGCTAACCACAACAATTGTCAAAAATAAGCATGCATTTAGCAGTGAAAGCACTATTTTAGGCCATTCTCTATACTATGAATTCTAAGCATTTAGTTATATAGAAATCGGGGAGATTTAGGCAACTTATTAAATTATATGATGCACGGGATGAATTGACACTTGGATATGCAATGTAAGGCCACAAATTTGAGATAAAATTTTTGAGAATTTGAAAATAAGGCACAAGGGAAAATGACATTCGGGTGGTCATTTTAATCGCGATCGCAGTCCTAGTAATGCGGTCGAAGTCATGTGGATTCCGCAATAATGATGGCATGAACCATGGTTATGGTAACTGAGACTAGGAATCTAAAATTCTGCACTTCCTGTTCAATCTTAATTGCCAAATTCAAACTTTTCTTTTTTCAAATTCAATTATAATTCCTTTTAGCACTATGTTTCATAGATTATACATGCATAAAAAAAATAAAAATCTATTCTACCATGCATAATTAAAAAGGATATGTGCCACTAGTAGTGGCCTGATGGGTTTTCTCCCATCAAGTGCTTAGTTTAATGTCTTAGCAAGATGCCCCTTCCACTACCTTTTGTGCTTCCACTTAGAATATTTTAAATGATTCAGATTCAGATCTTTCAAGATGAGGCTTGGAAGAGGTGATAAAATGGCAAGCAAGATTTTATCTTGCTATTTTGAAGATTTTAACCTTTTACCTAACTTCACATTAAACTTCCAAATTTATTCCTTGGGTAAAAGTAAGCACATCACTAGGCCATTCTTTGTAGTTTAGAAGTTGAGTATCCTGGCCCTTGATGGATCGGATTCCATGTGCTCCTCTGGAATGTCAAGCTCTAAAATATAAGAGTCGGACTCCTTCAACCCATAATCCACCATTTGTTTGAAGGCATGGATCCTCATAACATCCTCTAAGCATAATGTTGAAAATTGGTTTGAACGACGTCAACCCCTAATTCCAGGATAGCCTCCTTCAAAGCATCTTCACCCCGAAATGAGTTAGAACCATCATAAGAGATTTTCTTTGCTTCTTTTTGACACTCTATTACCATTCCTTTTGTAATGGGTTCTTCTTTCTCATATGACTCGGTTGATTATGAAGTCACCAAGGAGTCTTCACTACCTAGCTCATCATAGTAGATTATTTTCTCTTCTTGATGAACCTCCTCTTAGGAAATGGCAAGGTTTTTAGATTTGCAAGAATGATCTTCTTACCTAATTCCCTTGCCTTAACATTTGCCTAATCAAACACCCCATAAGATTGATGTAAGTCTTGTACATTCTCTTTGGTTATAGTCACTCAATCCAAAATAGTTTGAAGCATCGGTCCAAAACCAATGAGTCTGGTTTATTGCTCCTCCTTCTTCTCATCATAAGACCTATCAATCTCATAAGAAGTACTAGCAATTCAGTTAGTATAATAGAGGGAGGTCATTTGGACAATCATCTCAATGTCCATCTCGACCACTACATAACAAGCACATATACTTCCTATAGGGAGTATAGTTACAATCTCTCCTGAAGTGTGGTCCTTCATAGATTGGACATGGGTCGTTAGGATAGGAATCCCAACTACTGATATCATACTTGTCAGAAGATTCCATAGAGAAAAATAAAAAAAATTAACATATACCAACAAAGATAAATCACAAACAAATATATTCATGTTTGAATTCAAGCAAGTAACAAAAATTCCAAAATAACCTAACACATCAAATTGCTCCCTGGCAATGGCATCATTTTTTGATAATGCTCAACTTATATGTCCAATTAAGTGCAAGACGGTCATCGTCAATATATTTACCCAAATTTGAGTTGAGGTTTAATCCACGAGGAACAATGCGAGTGGAAATCAAGTAGATTCAAAATAATAGACATGAATTAAATTCAAACCAGTGTTACACAAAGATAAAAATGGGGGAGATAGATATCTACACTACTATTTATTTTTGAGTTTTTTTTCTAGTACAAATTTAGGGCTATAAATATTTAGAGTTTTGATAACTATACACAGATCTTGGGATTAAGCATCACTAAGGGAGTGATATGTGGGTGTTAGAAATTAACATCAATTTAGTGAGCAAAATATGGTTAGTTTTTGTTATAGATTTTGTTGCTAGTCATTCAACAAAACACCAAACTTTCACCTATTGATTCTTTCAAATACCTAATAGGTGTGTTCAACAATTGGTAACCACAACCTTAATCTAGGTAACCCTATTTATGGGATGATACCTATGGTGTAGTCAACCTCACATTCACCCTTATGTAGAAGATAGTGAATATTTAGAAAACTACACACTCATTTGTCTATCATTTCTTTGGTCTCCACATCCCTCTTTCAAGGATTATATGGATTCCTAAACTTCACCCAAAACCCTTCTTTCAAAGATAGCTTGGGGTTTTCTAGAGCATGGAGCTTTCACTCTTCATACCCATGCGGGTATTTGGGGATTTCACCCATCAAATCCCAACCAAATTATCTTAGCAATGATAAAACCCATAAACTTGAACTACTAAATAGAAGCTAATTAATAACAACCCATACACAGTTTAACCCCTATTCACACATAACCCCAGGAGGGAGATCTAGCTACATATAAGATAAATAAGCAAAGATATACAAAAAATATCCATTATAATGACTTGTTAAAGATTAAGTGAATGTTACTTCAAACATGACACTACCACAAATCAATAATGAAAGTGAGCTAATCCTCCACTTAGAAAGTCTCTAATGCATTCTTTGCTAAAAATTTATATAATATTTTCTTCTCCAAGAATGGAGGCTGTGAATCCAAGAACTAAAACCTAAGAAAATTAGGGAAGATGCAATCCCCATAATGTTAGGGTTTGAGTCTTTTTGTAAATATTGGGATCAGCCACGTGCATTTCTAGTTTCACCCTTGGGCTGATTTATTTTGCTAAACTGTGATCGCGCATGTTTGGCTGTGACCGCAGTCTCACGACTGCAGTTATCTTTTGTGATCGTAATTGAATGACTTTTTCTTGACTGCAATGATCGCAGTACCTAAGGACTTTCTGCTTCAAGTCTTCAGCTATACATTTCTTGCTCCCTTTTGATCAGTTTATGCTCCAATCTATATCTTTCGATCTCCTCAACCCTATGCCTACAAAGAGTGGATATTAGTTCATTTTATCACCAATATGTCTCATTAATTCTTTCAAAACAAGGTAATATACACAAATATTTAGTGAGAATGAGTGATAGAATTATTATGCATTACCTTCCTTTACCCAAGAGTGTTAGAGAGAATTCTAGAGCATTTATGAGAGTTTTTTGAGTATTAATGAATAGTATAATAGGGTAAGTAAAATCCCAAGTATGATATAAGTTGTCGAGCCTTAATAGGTTACTTGGAGAAATTTACAGATTGCCCTCACTTAAACTACATAAAAATCCCGTCATAGGTTACGACTATAATATACCAATCATACCGTCCAATACTAGTGGTACCCACCACTCGTAACCTGGGTCTTCTCTTTAGACCAAACACTGTCCAACATATAATGTAACATGACCAAGTCATATCCAAGCATACGACTAGTACCCTCGATATGTACCCCTAACAGAATAGAATCACAAGAGATTTGAGCACTTTTCACTATACGAGTCCATGGTATGACTCGTACCCTGGCTTACGGCTTATGTTGATCCACTCATACTCAGATCCAAGTTATTTTACTAAGCATCAGATCAATTAAAGGAAAACCCCAAACCAAATGACCCATATCCAACCGTACGACCAGAACCAACCTAAGTTGTACCCATTCCAGAAACCAATCCAACAAACCCGCCAACACTGGTTAGCATATGACCAAGGTATACCACTCGTACCCCATTATACGACTGGTACCCACTTGTCATATGTTTTCCAGAACCTAGAAATCTAAAAAATTTTCTAAGGACCAAAATCTAGGGAGTTTAAATAATGTAGACTTGGGGGCTAGTATGGTACATATAGGTATCAAGTGACTAAGTCTCCTTCACCCTACACTAACTTTGGGGTCCACACTTTTACTAATTTCTTTTTATTCCTCCCTTATTTCTCCCTTTTCATTCTTTATTGCATATTCAGGTTGGGTATGGTTTCCTTTATTCATTATTTCTCTTTATCTTTTTTTCTGACATTTTTTCCTTTTCTTTCTTCAAAACAACATCCAGTCTTACTAAATTTTCTCTTTTTATTGCCTCTATTCATGCCCACTTTACATCATGACCTCTATGATAGCTACCCTTAACTTAGGCGATTAGCCTGAGTTTAGGTTTACGATATCCAAGGAGGACCAAATCTAAAATAGGTTCATTGCAACACAAATGGGAAGGTGAAAGGTGAAAACAAAAAAACAGGATACAAGTCTAAAAAATGGGATCAAGGGATACTATTTCACATTAAGAAAGTCATTTTGGCAAAAAAGTGGACTAACATAAAAAACTACATATGATCCTTTCCAAACCAACTATCCTACAATCTAGGTAAGACTAAATAGGTAAGTTCTAGATTTAACACACAAAGGGAACTAGGTAGCATCTCACACACATGGCACAGAGTCACATCACAAGCTACTTGCTATTCGTTTTATGCACAAGTTAGCTATTATTATCATGTCCCTAATTCTAATGCCATAAAAAGATCCACAAAGGTCACACATATATATATTCATACAGTTCTAAATAAGAAATTTTTAAAGGGGTATCTTTTTATCTAAAAATCAACAAAAATATGACAACTTCCCTAAATACTCATAATCACCTAATTACACAAAGAGAACACAAAATGAAACAAAACACATAACAACATAAATTTTAAATTTGGACATGATGATTCTATAATTATACCACAGTCAATAGGATAAGAAGAACAGAAATAACAACCCACGATGGCTATGGTATAACCCATCCCTAACTGAAAATTGCTTATTTTCCCCAATGTTCTAAATAAATATAAAGGAATGAAATAAGGACATACCTGGGACACATTAGGCATATGTGTCATTATGGCGCTCGGGAGAGGGTATCTGGAGTGGTGGTGGTTCACTACTAAAAGGTGCACCCACTGCTATCTCAGTCTGCCTTTGTTAATCAATAGTTGCAGTCTTCATCGAATCATATCTTGCTTATTTTAGAGCCTTTTCATATGGCATAGTAGGATCATGCAGGTCCCCCTCTCAAACTTTCACAGTCCCAGCATAGGAACCATATAATCATTCTCTGTAAATATATTAAATCATCTGGGCATAGGCGGAGGTACCGGCTAAGTAAATAGGGGCACAACTAGAAATATGGCTAATATATGGCTCTTAGTGAGAAAGTGTACCTCTGTGCTAGGTACAAATATGTCCTCTCTAATATCACCTAGATCCGGCATCTCAATGCTAATGAACTAGGTCGATACCTAACCCTCAAAATCATCTATTTATGAATGCAACTTAGCTTATAGATCTGACATAGCAGCTCGATGTATAGACTCTAATCTGTCCTCAACCATCTCTAGTAAAGTCCAGATCCATGGCCGAATTTATCCATATAAAGTCTCCACCTTAGCCTCAATATTCTATGGCCTAGTGTTGGTGACTCTCCAACTATCCACAAGCTCTGCAAAAACACATAAGATACCAATATCATACCTATAATAGTTGAAGTGGATGGGTGAGGGGGAACTTAAGATGCACCCACCAGCTTAAAGTATAATCCATGGTTAAAGTATATGTAGTAGGGGTCCCTTCATCCTAAGTAATCAACTTGGGGGCCGCTCTCTACTCCCTTATCTCAAAATCTATACTAGCCCTCACATCACTCCTTGTGTGTCAATATACTCTATAGGTACTGATAGGTCCTCAAATAGGGCCATAAGCACTGTAGTAGGTGCACGAGGTCTCCTGGGAAGGTTTGGATGAGTCGTATCCTTCATCATCCTAGTCTGTGTTGTAGTTCATTTCTTATACTCACTTATCAACTCCTGGTATCTTTGGCACACCAGCTATATCATATGACCGTTGAACAAGACATGGGAACGACAGAGTCTTGGCCCCACTAAAACCTCTTTTGTAAAGATCAAGATGAATAATAGTTATAAAGCAATATCATATCCGACCATCATGCTAGAAATTAACGCAGCTCCATCCTAAGTTAATACATTATCCCCAGTAGTCGTACATAGTCTATAATGGACAAGTAGCCCCCAAAACTTTAAGGAAAAAATATGTGTCGCCTTCTTTATCATACCCTACTTCTCAATCCAAGGGGTATCATCACCCAAAGGTGAAATATAACTAGCGGTCCATAACGCTATCTTAACTCTATTAGTCTCGTGCTTAGCATCTCGTATAATTTGTCTATCTCATGAAACTCTCAACATATAATCACACTCAGTTGTATATGCTAAACAAATATAGTTAGGCCCAAAAAGAACTCAAAAAATGGCCGCTGCTGAAATATCTACCATAACCCCTCTCACATGAGTTTGCTTTAGCTAGGGCTACTTAGTATACCTCAGAAGACCTCTACTCTTTGGCATAGTCAAGGCTACTCTGGCATAATATGATGCATATAATTCCCTCACCAAAGTCAGGCTATAAGAACCTAGGGTTCGAGTTATCCACCTTAACTAATATTTGTCAAATATAGCCCAAAAAAGTGGTGCACCAACTAACCTAGACAAGTCAATAGGTCTCTCCTTATAGATAGTCCTCATAGGCCAGCCTTACTATGTAATAAGGATGTCTTTCTCTAAAATAGTTTGAAGTCCCTCCATGCACTATCTCGGGTTTTCCTTATTAAGAGGTTCCTCTCAGACATATGTAAGGTCGGATGCTTGATCATGCTGAGCTAGTGTCTGTGACTCAAGAGCTGGCACATGATGTGTAGCCTATTTCGTACCCTCCTTAGACTAGGGTACAACTGACTAATGCTCCTGAATAATTATACTCACATCAAATTGGGGTACTACAGATGACCGCTCATCATCTGTTGTATTAGACTCATCCTAGGATCCCTCCTGAGACTAGGCTCCTATTTAACTATTGTGTGAGGTGACTCTTCTTTATCCTCCTCCTCCTAATCATCATCCTCATCATCTTCACCACTATCTTTAACATGCTAGGGAGACTATGGTAGTTATATTCGAACCATCATCATCCTCGATCATCCTTGGAACTTAATAGCCTTAGCCTATGTCTTAGGCTAAAGTGAAAGTCAATAGCTTTCCCCCACCATAATTTCTATGGAATTTGTACACCAAACTTAGCAATAAAAATGACTCAAATGCAACATTCATCCAACCTTTAGTCACTATCCCTATCACTCTATTTGATACTGTTCTTGATTACGCCTAGGGTACTCCTCCTCAGAGCTATTACTCTCAAGAGAGTCATCCCATATCCTAGTAAGTCCATCCTTCTTAGCGTTCAACAGATAATGAGGGATTGTAAAATTTGATGAAAAGCTCAAAATCCAAAAACTTCAATTTTTTCCTCAATTTCTGCATCCCTATCACTTATTCTCAGTCCCAACAAGTTCCATATGCACATATTTACTTAGAATTAAATTTTTAACAAAGTTAGAATTTAAAATTTTAGTATTCCTCTACTTTTTTAAGTTCAACTTCCGTTTAGGGTATGATTTTGAGGTTTAATTAAAGAACAATGCCCCGCATTTGGATTTTAGGATAATTACATGGCTTCTACATACAAGTGAAGTATTTCCTTTAGGATAAGTTGTTACCAAGAACAAGTGATATTTTTACGTTTTATTAAGTGTAGGAGTGGGGTAGTTTTAATTTTGATAAGGAAGAGGGAATTTTGAGTATTTGTAAGTTAAAAAATGAGTTAAAGGGGCTTAAATAGGGTAGGGGATGATTTAGGGTTTAATTAAGAATTGGTGGGCCCAAAATTTTTAAACAAAATTTGGGTGCAAAACTGCCCACTTATGGGTTGTTTGCGATAAATATGGTATGTATGTGCCCACTGTATATGGGTCTAATTTGTTACAAGTTTCCTGTTCTCTCGACTTTGTATTCTTACACTTATTTTGCTACTTAAAAGGTCGTAACTCATATTTATAATCCTACAAGTAAGTTTGTCGGTTGAAGTCTAGAAATTCCTTAAAAATCCTCAAAATTTCATCTTTTAAGTTAATGCACAACTTACCTAGCCCATGTGGGACTTATGACCTTGCTGAATTTGTCAACAAGTCCCTTTACTTGGAAGATCATGGTTCAAGAAATTTTTACCGCTTTCTAGGCAAGTCTTTATTCTATTTTACCTATAAAAAAATAAATGTGAACACTAAAATAGTGGGATGCCTCCCACCCAGCACTTGATTTAACATCACGGCACAATGTGGCTATGTTGGTTATTCAAAATTAACCAATAAGCCCATAAGTTTCCTTCCATGCGGTGCTTGATTTAATGTCATGACACAATGCAGGTACCTTGACTACTTAGAATTCATCAAGGTACCCAAAGGAATGCCCTCTAGGGTCATCAATACAATGGATCACTGACACAACCCTCATGCTAGTAGGCTACTTCATAGTTCTTTAGATGTTAAAAGTGACATATTTATTGTTGACTCTAAACTTGAGCCTCCCTTCTCCATACTGACCATTGCTCTACCCATGGCCATAAACGATCTTCCCAAAATAATGGGCATCTTGAAGTCAACCTTATAATATAGAACATCTAAATTAGATGGAAAGATAAGGTTGTCAACTTCTACTAATACATCAAAAGAAATCCCCATGGGTTTTAGCATAGTGCATTCAGCCATCAATAACTACATCGTAGTCAGCTCTAGAGGGCTCAAGTTTAATTTCTTGAATGTGGTCAACGATATCAGATTAATGTTGGCCCCTAAATCACATAAGGCTCTACCGAATCTAGATTTCCTCATAGTACATGGGATTGTGAATGCTCTAGGATCACCCTTTTTTTGTGTCAAAGACTTGGATGTGACTATACTGTAATTTACACTCCTCCAACTTACTCAAAACTAGTTACCCTATTCTTCATCATCAGCTTTTTGATAAACCTAAAATATCCAGGCATCTATTCTAAGACCTCAATAAGAGGGATATTCAAGCTTAAATCTTTTAGTATCTTAAGAAATTACTTGAATTTTAATTTCTCTTTCTTCTTCTTCAGTCTTTGTTAAAAAAGGTAATCACACTGAAGGATCATTGACCTCGCCCTTAGTTGTATCCTCACCAACACTATCATCATCACCTGTTGCCTTGTTACTTTCCATGGCAGGTGTCTCATTTACCATAGGATTATTATTCTTGGGTACCTCAATTCTAGGTAATGATGGATCAATCGTAGATAAACCACTATGAGTGGTGAGAGCAAAACAATGACCATCATTCTTTAGGTTTTGGACCATCTTACATAGAAGGGTACCTGGCTGCCTTCGATTCAACATAGTTGTCATTTACCTAAACTGGTGCTCTAACTACTTCATAGCAGTGGCATGAAACTCAACCTTTTAGGTTAAACCTAAAATATCAACCTTGATTTCCTTAAGGATATCCTTCAAATTTCTTAACCCTTCACCATTTTGGCTAGCATCGCCTCCATTCTCACTTCTATATCATGGATATTTGGTAGAATGTACTTGTCTCTCTTCTATTTATTTTTGTCCTTTTTCCTCCAATCACCATTGCACTCCCTACTATGATCCATATATCTATTACCATAAAAGTTCTGACCTTGGTTTTCTTGCCCTTGGGCACAGAAACCCACAAACTCAACACCAAAATATCTAGCCTTATTATCTAAGTCTAACTAATATTATCTGGAGGTTGAACACTATGCACCTACTGTATTTACCTTTTTAGAACTCACTACTGCAAATTACATAGTTAGAAACCCAATATTGGTCCTCAAATGCGCAATCTCTATCCCACAGAATCATTAATTATTTTCTAGTTACCGAAAGCTTAGATAGCATAAGTGTCATAACCCTTCTCAGCTCCTAAGTATGCCCCCTCGATTAGTGAGAGAAATCTAATCTGGAACCTCAATAGCTACTTTCTAGCATAATCTCATAAATTCTCCTCCAATGATGGTGTTTGCTATAGCTTGGGAACTGATGTTTGGTGCTCTATATAATATCTACAATAAGTTCATCCTTGAAATATGGTGGTTCGACACCATACTCAGCTTCTTCATAAAAATGAATCAAGCCTCATAGATAGACTCAAATAAAGCTATTTAAAATTATATATATCATCTTTAAGCTACACATCCTAGACAAAGGGAAAAATGGTTAAATAATTTCTTGTAACTCATTCCATGTGGTGATTGATCCTCTTGGAAGTTCTCCTAAGCTTAAAGAAACTTCTCCGGCAACAAGAAGGGGAACAACCTCAATCTAAGTGCCTCCTAGTCTAGCCATGAGATCGTATAAAAAATGCAGATCCTCATAAAATTAGAAAGGTGTATATTATCAACATCAATAGCTGAGCCCAAAAATACACCCATCAAGTTTAAGGGTTGGATCATGGAACTAGTTATGTTGAATTTTACATTGGGGGCAAAGTAGGAGGAATGATAGTTTCTATTTTTGCTGACTCAACGCATCCCATATCTTCCTCATCATCATATGTCTAAAAGTACTGGAACATAGGATAACCTGAGCCTAAACTCTTTTAACTCTATGTCTATTACCATAGAGTACTATTTAATGATCAACTATCAGTCTTAGCCAGGCTTGCTCTACCTGTTGAGCCAACAGGATTTCTTAACCTTTCTTTTATAGTTATATACCTCTGCTAACATCTGATCCACTGTCTATCAGTAATATTCTATTAAACAATTGGAGTAAGAAATGGTATAGCGTTAGGATCATTTGAATCCCTTCTAAGTTGCCTTCAGGTACTAGGTCTGCCATCATACGATTAGGTTATTGAAGTATCTCTAGGTTAGGATTTAGTAAGAGTAAAGGAATGCCTTGACTCCAAGTGTTAGGCATACACTTGTGTATACCCAAAGAAGAACAAAAAAAGTAAGAAACTGCAAACTCCAACAAACTTTAATCAGCACAACACCGTCTTCCCCTATGATGGCGCAAAAATTTTGATCAATGCCCAAACTACACCTCCGATTAAGGAAAAATAGTCGCTGTCAAGTAAAGTAACCCAACTAGATTGGGGTCAAACCCATAGGGAAGACTTAGATTTATATCTATAGTTTGATAAACTTAACAGGTAAAGCAGAAAGTAAATGGGGGTTGTTGATATTATCTCAAATAATTAACAGTATATAAATTTTTTTGCAAGAAGTCAGAGACGAACACTAGAGTTGTGTTCCCCCTTTCTTCTTGAATCCATAGATTTATCTTTCTTGGCTTAATGAACCCAGTACGTTGCATACAGAATCTGATAAGTTATGTTCCCTTAACTATCTTGTGGACTCATTGATGGATTTCATCCTTTATATTTTGAGTCTCACGATGTCGCATTACTAACCCTTATCCTAGATTCTAGTTAATTATTAGCTTTCGAGTCTCAAGTTATTAGATAAAAGATAACCATCATACTTAGCTAATACTAATTATCTTTGATCGATAGTTAATCTTTAAATTACTATTGTATTATCTTTCCTAGTCACTACTCCTCTTGTTGAGTAAGTAACAATAATCTAGGACAGGTTATAACATTTTCAACCATTAGAACATTAATCAAATCAAAGATAATGCAATATATGCAATGATATTGGTTTAGAACAACTTAGCACTTCCCCTACTTCTTTAATATACTAGAGTTCCTACAACCCTAGCTAAGGGTTTTAGTTGTTCATGCTTGTGAAATGATCAACAAAACTCATAATGCAAACCATTAAACAATATCACTAGTATAATTGAATAAAAGTCAAAGTTTGAAACTGAATTATTAGCCAAAAACAATACAAGAGTAATCCCAAGATCAAAGATGAATCTTGGAATTAAATATATGTTTGTGAATGTTAAGAGTGTGTGACGTAACTACAAAATGTCAAAAGGGTATATATAGTACACAAGGAAACCCTAAAAATCAAATCCTAAATGAAAAATGAAATTTAGGTCGGTGGCCACTTACATAGGCCACATACGGACCGTATGTAGACCTTGGTAAGTACAAAACTTCTACACAGATCCTGTAGCTCTCTGGACTTTTGATCTTTGCATATACCTTAGTTACATATAGAATGTAAGTGGACATAGGTTTGTGCAGAGTCTTTTTTTCATACTCTTGAGCCTCTGGACTTCAAATTCTAATGCATACTTTGATAACCTACACTCGGTAAGTGGTAAATACTCCTAAAATTTCCTTGGTAAATAGGCAAAAACTTAAATTTTTATTGTTTTCTTCAATTTTGTCATCCAAACCTAATTTCCTACAAAACATACCCAAAACACATTATATCTCACAAGAACATCTAAGAAACTTGCATATTTTCATAAGTTTAACATTGAAAGTTCTATAAATCCATAGCTCATCATTTGACAACCTCGTACATCATCATTATCATTCTTATTGTATTTTCTTCATTATTGTTGTGATGATGTTTTTTTTTTCTTTGACATATTCCCCGTCTAATCATCCAATATATTTAAACTTGTACTCACTAATCCTTGTATAGATATTTTCCTTTCATGTCCTATTTGTATGTGGTATATTGTACCCCAGTGGTCTTTCTATGTTTGTTGCAATATATGTGATTTCTTAGAACTGTTAGTGCAAGTGGTATGGGCTATAATTGTGGGACATTTTCTAATTGCAGGTAACTTTCCCTTAGTGTGTATTTTGTATGTCTTATTTTCTACTTTCCTCAGGAAGCCTATGATACTTACTAAGTACAAGTGGACTATAATTTCTCCTATTGTACCCTTCTGGTGCAGATTCAGGTTTATGTGTTCCTTTATTACTTAACTCGGGCAATTATGGGAGGTTTCCAGGTATTGAATGATCTTAAGGCATCCAGATATCTTCCACAATCTTTCTCTATTATTATACTATGTGTTTAATAGTTTTCAAAGACAGAGTTGTATCTATTAGATTTTATTATAAATTTTATTTAGTTTTGAGTTGTACTAGATATGTTCTTATATTATTGGCATTAGATTTTTGGGGTTATGGTTGCATTGTGATTTATGTTTACTTCCATATTTGTTATACTTATCTAGTTTGACTTTATTCTAGAAGCGTTACCTTGGGGGTATTTCTATTTTCACCCTTTTGTGTATCAGTTGGGTGATAGGGTTACTGGTCAAGGTGTGTTGCGACAAGTTCCATCATGTCCCTTGAACTTTGGATCATGAAAAGTTTGTATCAGTGAAGCCAGGTTCTTTGGTCACAACGATTTAAGAACAGGACTAATAGAGTCTCACAAATCGGAACATAAATGTTCTAACTATCTTTGAGAGGCTATAGTATGTATTTTAGTAAACTTTCCTTATTTTATTTCTTGTTGTGTGAATTCTTATATACCTTGTGTTCTGAGTTGTGTTTCATTCTTTCTGTACAAATAGTTTTGACTAGGTCCTGTGAGGTCAGAGATGTAGAGCCTTCTCCTAGAAGGCAAACCTTATGACATAGCTAGACTTTGGGGAGTGGATAGGCCCATGGATCAGCCTCATCTAAGAGTAGTGCTAAGAAAGTCTTCCTTGAGCTTCAAGTGGAGCATGTTGGAGTTGTTGTTGGTGCATTTTCTAACCAACTTAGATGCTTCTCTTTTGGTTATGTTGGGTGTATCTCCAGTTTTGAGTGTAGATCCTCTAATTGCACTTACTTCTATTTTGGCCACTTCTTAGACACTAAGTACTAGTCCTCTATCATCACCGATATCTTTGTATGTTTTACCAAGATCAGGAGTTAAACTTTTGACTATGTTACCTCCTTATAAGGGATCTTAGTCTATCAGATTCACTATGCCTCCTCTTATTATGAGTACTATTATCTCCTCTTAGGATTAAAAGAGGTTCAGAAATTTACTCATTTGGGTCCTTCTAGATTCAGTAGAATAATTTTGGTTTATTTGAGTCGCATGGGGCTATCTATACTATTTATCAATTGAGAGATGTTGCTAGAGATTATTGAAGGTTGGTTTCTAGTCGTAGGCCTCTTTATTCTTTAGAGATAATGTGTATCAGTTTGTTGATGCCGTATTAGAGAGATTTTTGCTATATAGTCTTAAGAATTAGTGAAAGATGAGTTTGATTATTTGGAGCAGGGCTGCATGACTTTAGCTGAGTATGAGGCACACTTGCATTCCTTGTCAAGATATTCTTATGCTAGTATTCCCACAGAGTTCGACAATATGAGGAAAGTTGTAAAGGGTTTAGATGTTTCCCTTCAATTAGCTATATCTCATGTACTTGTTTTTAGATCATCCTTTTGGAGTATAGTGGATCATTCTAAGATGATCAAGGGCATTCTTAGATCATCCTAGGAAGGCTCTAACAAGGTGCACTTCTTGGTAAGTTCAGAGGTTAGGTTTCTCATGGTAGGGATTTAGAGGTTCTGGTGGATATTAGGGTAGGCCAGTGTAGACGGTTTTATAGATTTTATGTGGTGGACCTTCTAATTCTATAGTTCAGGGTGGTCTTCCTATTGAGGCAGGTCATAGAGATTGTTATGTGTGTCATTAGGTTGGCCATTTGTCCAAGGACTATTTTTGTTGTGAGATTAGAGCTACTCTTATTTCTGTTATGAGAGGTAAGGGTATTACCAGAGGTGTAAAAAGTAGAGGTAGTGGATCCTATGGTGGTGGTCGTGGGACTACTCAACCTGTTGGTGGTCGTGGTCAGTGTTATGTTAACCCTTCCATTCCAGAGGTGAAGGGTTCAGATGCTTTAATCATACAAATCATCCCCATTTATTTTAGGTCTGTAACTGTGTTATTTGATCCTAAATTGACTTTTGCCTATGTGCCTGCAATTTTGCTTTAGGTTTTGATTCTATTAGTGAACTTTTTGCAATGCCTATTTATGTATTTTCCCCTATAGGAGATTCTTTAGAAGTGGATTAGGTGTACCAATCTTGTGTAGTGATGTTTTATGGCTATGATACTTGGGTAGATTTGCTTGTGTTAGATATGGTTGATTTTGATGTTATTTTGGGTATAGATTGGTTGGCTCCTTATTATGTTGTGTTAGATTATTATGCTAATATCTTGAATTTAGCTTTATTGGATGTGCCAAGGATAGTTTAGAAGGGTGTATTTTATTCGGGTCCTAAGAGGGTCATATCATATGTTTGGGCTCATAGATTAGTTGAGAGGGGACATTTATCTTATTTGGCTCATATTTTTTACACTAATGTTATTTCACCTCCTTGATTAGTTTTTGTTCATTTTGTCCATAGGTTTGTGGATAGGTTCCTTATATATTTGCCTAGTATGCCTCTGAATCATGATATTTATTACGTCGTTGATGTTGATCCAGGCACCAAGCCTATTTCTATTCATTCTTATAGGATGGACCCAACTGAGTTAAAGGAATTGAAGGATCAGTTACAGGAGTTATTGGATAAGGTATTTATCTAACCTAGTATATCACCTTAGGGTACGCCTATCTTGTTTGTGAAGAAGAAGGAGGGGTCTATGCGTATATGAATTGATTATCGACAGTTGAAAAAGGTAATGGCTAAGAATAAGTATCCTCTTTCTCATATTGATGATTTATTTGATTAGCTTTAGGGTGCTGCGGTGTTTTTGAAGATTTTTTTGAGATCCAGTTATCACTAGGTGAGGATTAGAGCTTTGGATATTCCAAAGATAGCTTTTCGGACACTATATGGTTACTATGAGTCTTGGTCATGTCTTTTGGGTTGACCAATGCCTAGCAACATTCATAGAGTTGATGAACCGAGTATTTTGATAGTATCTTGACTCCTTCGTTATTGTATTTATAGAAGATATCTTGGATTATTCCAAGAGTGAGGCTAAGCATGAGGATCATTTGCAGATTTTGCTTCAGGGATTAAGGGATAAGAAGTTGTATGACAAGTTCTCCAGGTGTAAGGTTTAGTTATAGTCTATTTCTTTCTTGTGTCATATGGTGACTAAGGAAGGTGTTATGTTTGATCCATCCAAGGTTTCAGTAGTTTGTAATTGGGCTAGACCAACTTCGCCTACTGAGATTATGTGTTTTGTCAGCTTGATAAGTTATTATAGGCATTTCATTGAGAGTTTTTCATCTATTTTAGCTATGTTGGCCAAGTTGACTTAGAAGAAGATTTCTTTTTAGTGGTTCGATGCTTGTGAAGTGAGCTTTCAAAATATCAAGGATTTGTTGACTTCATCTCTGATCTTGACTTTGCACAAGAAGGGCAAGGGTTTCGCCATATTTTGTGATGCTTCATGTGTTGGTTTGGGTGTTGTGTTAATGTAGGAGGTTAAGGTGATTGCCTATGTTGCTCATTAGTTAAATCCCCATGAGAGAAATTACCCTACGTATGATTTGGAGTTATGCGTGGATGTTTTTTCTTTGAAGTTGTGGAGGCACTACTTGTATGGAGTCTATTGTGAGATTTTCTCGGATCATCATAGCCTCCAGTACTTCTTCACCTAATGAGATCTTAATATGAGGTAGTTTCATTGGCTTGAGTTGCTTAAGGATTATGACTTGACTATTCTCTATCATCTAAGCAAGGTTAATATGGTTATAGATTCCATGATTTAGAAATCGATTAGCATGGGTAGCCTGGAATAAATTTTGACCCAAGAGAGGACTTTGGCCTTAGAAGTTTAGTCTTTAGCTAACCAGATGGTTAGGCTTGATTTTTCAATAGTTATGTATGTTTTGGCATTTATAGAGGCTAGGTCTTCTCTGATGGAGAGGATTTGTGCTCATCAGTTTGTGATGTGGGACTCAGGTAGATTAAAGATAAGGTGTTGAATGGTGAGGCTAAGGAAGCCTCACTTGATTCTGATGGAGTTTTGAGTATCAGAGGCAAAGTTTGTATGCTGAGAGTGGGTGATTGGATCAAATTAATATTGGAGGAGGCTCATTGTTCCAAGTATTCTATCCATTCAGGAGTAACTACGATGTATCATAATTTGAGGTAGCATTACTGGTGGGGTGGTATGATGAAGGATATAGCAAATTTTATCGCTCTTTATCACTGAAACTAAAGTGACCAACAATTATTTGCTAATCTCCAAAACCCCCTATTTTATCTTTTTGTATCATCTGTTTGAATTCAACTTGTATCTATAGTTTCAAGTTAGTTTAATCGCCACTCACATTATTCCCCGTGAATTCGACCCTGACTCCAAAGTTGGGTAAATATATTGACAACGACTACCTTGCACTAAATTGACGTGTAAGTTAAGCTTTATCAAAAAATAGCACCGTAGCCGGGGAATAATTTGGTGTATTGAGATGTCAACCTGGATACATGGTTTTTTGAGTGATGACGATTCTTGTGATGATTCTTGTTATTATTGTGGGGGACCATATTTTAAGGCTTGTTGTCCAGATTTACCTGGAAGTGCATAGACGGGACCTTCACAATATGATGCGGATACTGTCCTACTTACTGTAACTTGGTGTTTGGCTTGTGGTCAAAGTGATCATACTGAAGATGTGTCCAATCACGATTTAAGTGAACAAATTGATGAAACAAATTTTAGAGAATGGAAAACAGCTGTGGGCATAGCTAAAAGAGTTACCACTCCCACCATGTTTACAGTGGCTAAACAAAGAAGAATATGAAAGGGACATTAGCCAATTTGAGGAGAAAACTCAAGAATTGCAACCACTCGATTGTCATCTTGATCTTGAGACTGACATTGAGAAGGTGAATAAAAGTGAGTGTGTAGTAGATAGTGTAACTTTTGAAGTAGAATTAGTTGGGCCTCACTTGAAGCATTTTTCCATATTATGTTTAGATGATTTCTTGTCTGTGGAATCATCTAAAATAGAGGAGTGTGAAGATCAAGAAAAAAAATCATGTATTCTTTATTTTACACTTGCTAAGTAACATAAAAACACACCTCACTTTAAGATCGAGTGGTTTACCATGCTCAATCCATTACTCGACTTCTTAATTTTTGTACTACCCCCTATGATCGAGGCAAGAAGATGGACTCTAAGTTGAGGGTGAAATTCATATCCTCAAGGTGGAGGAAAAAACTGAGTTGGGTCATGCCACGACATTAAATCAGACGCTACTTGGGAGGCAACCCAAGGTATTTTGTTGGTTGTATTTGTATTATGTGATTGACATCAAATCTTCGCACCCATGGTGCCATAGGTATATTTCTAACTTTCTTGTTTTGGTTTGACGCATTAAGGACATTGCATGATTTTAAGTTGAGAAAGGGGCAACTTGTGGGTGTTGATGTCCTCTTGGGGTTTTTGTTGTCGTGCCTTTTTCCCCCGGAGTCTTGTTCCTAGTAGAGCCAGCATATTTTGTTTGTTTTATGATATTTTGTAGTTGACTAGGAGAAATACAAGTACCTATTACAGTTAACACGGTTTTGTTATTTTGTGAACATCTCTCAAGTGGTTTAATTCTTTAACTGTGTGATTTGCATCTAATTGTGACCACTATGGATCTTTGTATGGTATTAGCTCTAGTGACTTGATAACCATTGCTAAACAATTGCATGAACTGGATAAGTAGTAACTTGTGATATACTTGTCTGCCATGTGCGTATGAGATTCTACTTAGTTCCCTTTGTATGTTGAATTCAAAACTTGCGCGGTTAATCTTACCTAGGTTGAAGGATATGGGTTAGGAAAGGATCATAGGCTATTTTGATATTAGTCCATTTTTAGCCTAAATGACCTTCCCTGTAAGTATAATATCCCTTAATCCCTATTTTTAGCCTAAATATCCTATTTCTTTTATGATACCTATCACCAAACCATTTATATCATAATGAACTTGTTTTGGCCATGGTCCTCCTTGGACACTTTGCACTTTGACTTAGGCAAATAGCCTAAGTTGAGGGTGGCTATCATAGGGGTGCGTGATGTAAAGTGAGTATAAAGAAGGGTATTAAAATATATATATATATATATATATATATATATATATATATATATATATGTAAGGCTAGGTGTGGTAGAAAAAGAATGAGAAAAGAAAAGTCGTGAAAAAAAAGAAAATGAATGACTAAATGACCACACCCATCCTGAATTTGCTTGATCAAAAAAAGAGAAGAGTAGCAAAATGTAAATGAGTGAGACCCCAAAAGCTAGTGTAGTGTCAATGAGGCTTAGTCACTTTAAATATCATCGAGTATCATACCAGCCCCTAGCCTACATTACAAGCTAAAGAGAAGACCTATAGTGACCCTAACTGACCTATCTGAAAGTCTTGGTAATAAAAATAAGGGCAAGCCTATGGTATTCAACATACATTGATTTGTACTTCATTCTGAGAGTGAGTGTCTGGTGATTGTCCCAATGGTTACATATGTAATATCTGATATAAGTGAAGTGGGACTTCTTTGTAGTGAGGGCACACTGGTGACGTTACTAATTGCTAACTTGTTTGGGTAATATAAGATTGATAGATGCATGGTTGTTGTTGCTGAACTGATGTCATATCTTAATTCTTGTGTGTCTCATTGTTGTTCTTCAGTAGCCTATATAGTTGATTTAGAATTAATTGACCTTGGAGAAGGTAAAAATGGTTTTGAGATAATATAGATGATTGACTGCCAAATGTACTTTGTATTCTCTTGGTTGTGTTATAGTTGCTTGAGGATAAGAAATTGTTTTAAGTTGAGGGTATTGATGTGTGAGTAGATGCTAACACATTTGAGGCTTTTAACTGAGAATAATTGCCAAGTCTTAAGTAATTTTTGTCATTTTTGATGATTTTATCTTTGATTTTGCAGTGAAAGTCAAGATGCAAGAGAACCAACAATGATGGAAGTAAAAGAGTTTAAATCTGAAGCAAATAGAAGAGAAGTGCGGCTAACGACATTCCTGATAAGTCGTCAGCACTCTGATAGGTTATCAACTTCATCGTCACCCTTAAACAAAGAATGAGATTTAGCTAGAACAAGTGACAACGACATGTGTTAAGCCGTCAGCCTTGTGATAAGTCGTCAGAGTCGCCGTCAGCCTTAGAACATGGGAGATATGGTGGAGAAGTGATGACATTGTCTGATATGTCATCATAGTTTTGATAAGCTGTCACGCTTTATTCTCAGCCTAAGGCGACATCTGTGATAAGTCACAGACTCCTGATAAGGCATCGCAAAATATCATCACCTGTTCGAGAAATTACTGAACTCTGTGATTTTATTGCCATAATTAGGGTAAACTATTTAAAGTATTGTTTAGGGTTTTCTTGGTGGGGTACTCGACATTCTGGACTTGAACTTCACGTGTTTACTCTCTAGTTTTTTGGCTTGAACAAAACAATTAACTTTGAAGAGATTATCATCAATATTTTAGGATTTCTACTTTGTTCTAATATAAGAAACACTCGTTGCTATTCATCTTGCTGTAAGTTCATATTTCAAATTATGAATTCACCTTGTTGTATCGATTATTACATTATGAGTGGCTAAATCCCTTTAACCCAAATTATGGGATCTATGGGTTAGGTCTTGGTAAGTTGCTAAGTGTTCAAGATTCTAAAGATAATAGGACTCCTTAATACTTTTGAGATTTTAATTATTTTCGGTTTGTTGCAAATGATATATAACACCTGCTTTGATTTGTTTGAGATAAGAAATCAACTATAGTAGAAAGTGAACTATTGACAGGGACTTGGAAGCTACCAACCTTCCGTTTAATAATTGATGGTATAACAAGGTTAATTAACCTGAGGTGAAGTCTTGTTAGAGAATATAAATTGCCTAAGTCCGAGAAGATTAGGTAATTAAATATTTAAGTAGGTCGAGAGATAATTAAGCATAACTTTGATAAAGATAATCTGTTGTTCCAACCTATTGTGAGAATCTTGAATCACTATTAGGCCTCAAGGTATGGACTTTCTTTGTAAGTCCTTAGATAGAGTCTGGATCATTCAGGATAGGCTTTGAGCACCTTAGAGTAGTCATAAATGTTACGCTAATCGTAGACTTTGTACCTTGAGATTTGGTGTTGTGGTCGTATTTTTCCTTCGAGTTTCACCAACGAAGGGTGTGACGAGGTTTGGGAAGAGGAGAAAGCTTATCCCCATGTGTATTGGTCCATTTGAGATTCTTCATACTTTGGTAATGCAGCTTATGAGTTTACCTTACCCCTATATTTATCGACTATTCATCTTGTTTTTCATGTTTTGATGCTTTGCCGCTATATTTCAGATGAATCTCATGTCATTCATTGGGAGTCAGTTCAGTTAGACGAGCGATAGTCTTTCATTGAGGATCCGATCACTATTTTTGCTAGGGATGTTAGACAGTTGCATTCTTAAGTTACCTTGTGGATAAGGATCAATGGCAACATCGACCTGTATATGAGGCTACTTGGGAGGTCGAGTCTGATATGTGTAGTTCTTATACCTAGCTCTTTGTTGATTTAGGTATAACCTTTCCATAGTTCGAGGACGAACTATATTTTTATTGGTAGATAATGTAACAGCCTAAATTTTTGATATTATATGAGAAATATGGTGTTTTGTCTGATTAGACTATTTTACTCCTCCCCATAATTGCATTTTGGCATTTTTTGGATGTGGGGATGAGCATGGTTCCCAAGGCATTTTGGTGCCTTTTATGCGATATTGTGCTTTTAGTGGCTTTAAGTGGCATATTATTGACTTCAGTAGTTATCTTTTGATCCCTGCGACAAATGGTTGAATGGGCTACGTCAACAGATTCAAAATATTGATTTTAAGGTGGTAAGACGTTTGGTGTGGTTATGGCTTTTAAATCTCATTTCAACCCTCGATATGGAAAATTTTTATTTTAGGTTTAGGCGATCAACTTCATGAAAAGGACATATTTTCAAAATTCTAATACCACCATAGAGTTTGGAGCACCAAATTTAGTGTGATTACATATAGTTTGTCTCCGTATATCAAATTCTGAATAAATCTTTAGGCTTTGGCGGAAACACGAAAGAATTTCCAACTTTAAGCGGGTTTTTGGTGCATGTTCAATCATAATACTTGATTGGCAATTGCACAAGTGTGGATGAGAGGGTTGTGCGATTGCACTATGGGGTTGGCGATCACCACACCTCCTTCTGTTGTCAGGGTGTACGATTGTACACCAGGGTCTGCAATTGTAGTATCTGATCACCAAAAAAGGGTATAAATAGACCCCTTAGGTCGCGATTTAACTCATTATTCAACTTGACTCTTGAGATCAAAACCCTCCTATAGTGTGAGAGCTTAAAAGAGAAGTTTGTGGGTGCTTGTGAAGCTAGACTAACATCCATTTCTTGATTCTTTTATGCATTTAAGGTTAGAATTCACCCTTTTCTTAGTTAATTTATTAATTAATTGCTCAAAAATCCAAAACCTTAGGGCTTGATTTTAAACCCTAATTTTATTCCTTTTCACTTGAAAAATGTTCCTAATACTATAATTACGTATTTTTCCTTGATTTCATCTTCAGAACAACATTAATTCTTGATTTTGAAATGGATTCAAATGTTTTATCTGGAAAAAATTTAAAATGATTTTTTTATTTGAACCTCATTTTAAATCGATTTGAGTAGGGTTTTCAGCTGTAGGTTCCTAAAGGCATGGGGAACACATTTTTTAAATAAAGTTACAATTTTTCCCTTCTTTTTTGAAGACCCATTTCAAGGGTCCGTTTTGGTCCAAAACTAATAGTAGGCAATATGGATTCAATAGCTTTGTTTTGAAGCATAAATTCTATATTTATTGGTTTAAATTGATTTTGAGATTGTTTGTCAGAATTAAGGTCGTGTATTGAAGTGTTGCAGGTCAATTTTTGGCCTTGAGGTAAGTTATGGCTTAACTCTTTCAGACTAGGCTGGGTAGTTAATTTGTATACAAAATTCATGCTAAAGGACTGGGAACTAATCATGTATTTTTCTATCTTAATGTGTTGTTCCTGTGTGGGGGTAGGCCTATATGTTATGTAATTGTTGTTTTTGATATATTACGTGATATATGCGACCGCATGAGATCCTTTGTGATGTGGATAACTTTAAATACATATGCACAGTTATATTGGGTAGTTGAAATACCTAATATGGTACTATTGTTGCATTGTTCTATATTCATACTTTATTAGCATATAAATCATATAGAATTTCATGGACGGTGGAAACAATAAGTGAAAGTTAGCTTAGGTGTTGTGGAATATATCATTCTGGATGGTTGTGAAAATATATCATTGTGGTTGGTTTTGAAATACTAATTGTGATTGATTGTGAGAATGACTTCCTTATATCTTACTCACTCGTAAAATGTTGGTACCACTATGGTAACTTTTGGGAAATACTGCAACACCTTTTTATAACCCTTCTCGAGGGATATATCGGTAAGGAGATATTGTTACATCTTATGAAACCCTCCCTGAGGGATGTGTCGAGGAGGAAATATGATATATATATATATATTGTCTATGGGTTGACAAACCCTCATGGGTCCCATATTTGGAAGTGTGTCACGATAGGTACATATGGAGGTTATGCGACAACCTCAAGCATCATCATATTCATCATTCTTATTGTGTTTACTTCATTATGGTTTTGCTATGATTGTACTTCTGCTTTGACTTATTACCTATCTAATCATCCTATCTTCTTATACTTGTACTTACTGATCCTTGTATGGATATTGTCCTTCCATGTCCTACTTGTATATGGTGTATTGTACACCTGTGGTATTATTGTGTTTGTTGCAATATATGTTATATATTAGAATTGTTAATGCAAGCGGTGTAGGCTACCGTTGTGGCACATTTTTTGATTGCAGGTGACATGCCCTTAGTGTGTATTTTGTATGTCTTATTTATTACTTTGCTTGGTCAGCCTATGATCCCTACTGAGTACAAGTGCACCATAATCACTCTTATTGTTCCCTTCTGGTGCAAATTCAGGATAGGGTGAGCACTACGTTGCTTGACTTGGGTGATTATTGGAGGTTTCAAGGTAGTGGATGATCTTCAGGCATCCAAATGTCCTTTACTATCTTTCTCTATCATTAGACTATGTCTTTACTAGGTTTCATGGACAAAGTTGTATCTATTGTATTTTCTTATGTATTTCATTTGGTTTCGAGTTGTACTAGATGCATTCTTATATTGTTGACATTAGATTTTGGGAGTTATGGCTTCATTGTGATTTATGCTACTTTTCGTATTTGTTATATTTATATGGGTAGGCTTCGTTCTAGAAGCCTTACCTTAGGGATATTTTTTCCCCTTTTGTGTATCAGTTGGGTGATAGGATTACTTTTTAAGGTACACTGCAACAAGTGCTATTATAACTCTTGAACTTTGGGTCGTGACACGAGGGGTTGGTGGAGACTTTGAAATTTCCAAGTCTCAAGTGGTGTTGGTGCACTCACATATGCGAGTCAAAGATAGTGATAGCGATCTGTCCACTGGCAGAAAATATCATGAACATGACACTTACGTTGTGAAAGAGACTCCCTAAGAGCCGACAGATGTCGTGATCGCGACTCCCAGGCACCCGGGAAGGGTATAGATACCCCATTTCTTCTTGTTTTTGCGCATTCCTCATCCATTCTCAAGGGACTTAAACTGAAGAAATGGAATAGCTTAGGAATAGCATTGTGGGTACTTTTTGGATCTTAGGCAAAGATTGATTATGTGTTTTTCCTTCAAATTTGAGGTAAGATTCCTCCATTTCCATGGTTGATTTTCCATTTTCTTCTCTAAAATCCCAAAACATTGATGACTTGATTTTAGCACCAATATAGCTCAGAATTCACCCATTTTTTAGGATAAATATTCCTGAGCATAAGGGGACGTTGAGTTAGTTTTGGAAATGCAATTTCCATAAACGCGCCCCTACATGGAATTTTGTGTGGTTTTAGACCCAAAACACAATAGTGAAATATGGGTATCATTGTTCTCGTTTTGATGAGAAGAATGTGATTTTGATAGATTGGTACCTTGTGGAAGCTTCTTGGAAGAAAAATCGGTGATTTAATACATTCTCCAAGCTCTCTTTAGCATCAAGGTTGCCTAGGTTTTCCCTCTTCATAGATTTAGTTATGTCATGGTATGTTTATCATATTATGTTAATATTTGAGATGAGTTTTAGGTGTTGGTGATGGAATTTTCAATACTTCGGTTAGTTGGACCTTTTAGGCCTTGTGAAGTCCGTACTTTAGGCATAATTGGCTTAGGATTGATTGCGGCTTAGTTAACCTCTAAAGTGGATTTAGATAGTTTAGCCTTGTATGGGGTAGAATTTGCCTTGTAATGAAATTCGGGGATTTAGAAGTGGGCTCTTCAACTCACCTTAGGCCAAGATTCATGTTGACCCTTGTAACTTTTTATACGCTTGTTATACAACTTGAAAATGCTTACTAAGATGATATTGAGGATATTTTACACTTGATAGTTAGGATGGGTTGGTATTTGGAGATGATGCTTATTGGTATTATGATAATGATATATTTACCGGTTCAAATCTGACTATTGATTATACTACTGATGATATATTTATTGGCTTGAGTATGAATATTGGCCATGATAATGATTATATGATTATCGGTTCAAGTCCAGCTATTGATACAATATTGATGATATGATTACCGATTTGAGTATGTGTACTGATTATGATGTTTATTATATAATTAATGGTTCGAGCAGATATTGATTATGACTATGATGATACATGTACCGGTTCGAGTCTGGAAAGAGAGTGTGATATTGATTAAATAGATACCGGTTCAAGTTCTAAAATAGGAAAGTTGTTATAGTGCGGCATAATGTGGACGGATTCTAGTTGGATTATGGAAGTTAGTAAGTGAGAGTGGTTCTGGTTATACTTTACTTGGTTGTATCCTCCAAGCTTATAGGGGCTTGCGTTGGGTTACTTACTTTTCCAAACTTATTGGCTTATAGGGGCCAATGTTGTAGTTATAATTGCTCAATTCTTTATGGTATTGTTCGGGTTTATTTATTTAATCACTATAGTGATGTGGGAGTTATTCTCATGTTTGCTAATTTTTCTTGACTTAGTTATGTTATCTTGTATTTTGTTTTATTTATATCATGATTTACCTCAGTCGGCCAATGATTCCTACTGAGTACTCGTGGTTTTGGTACTCTTACTAAACTTTTGTACCTTTTTGGTGCAAATTCGACTACATGTTGCTATCGTTGATTTGAGGATCGTGGTGTGGTGGATTTCAGAGATAAGGTGAGCTCTTGGAGTCGGAGTTTCCCCATTTCCTTCTATTTATCTATGTCTAGTATTTTATCTCGATACAGATTGTATTGACTATTCTAGAACTTATGGTGTGTTATAGTAGCTCTTGTGCTGACTCTACCAGGTCGTGGGATGGTTTTCAATGTTATGGCTACCCTTTATACTATTTCTATTGCCTTGATTAATTACGAATTGAATTGTCTATTTCACCCTTTTTGGGGAATTTCTCACCAAGTTAGCCCATTTCAAATATAGCTCCAGGTTATGGTTCGGCTTACCAACCGGACGGGTTTAGTAGGTGATACCATGACTCGTAAATTGGATCGTGATAGCATGAATACGCCTCAAAGTATGTATACTATCACTAGTATCCAGACAATACTACCATAAGCGCCTAATAATACAACCATAAGAGCCTAAGGGTCTATAAACTGAACTTTTCTTTACGGATAGAATACTTACCTAGAGTCCAATTGGTATCGTAACCTCGGCCTTAGGACCAACAATACATTTTTAACATCATACAACCACATAACTCAAAAACTATTGGAATCAGCGACATAAAATCACTACAAGGATCTAATTAGGAAAATACCTCCCAATTCACTAAGTAAAATTGTAAGTCTTATATTAAGGGATCTATTATATCAATCTACAACTAAAAAAGTCTATATTCAAGGAAAAAGGGTTTCTAAGGTTATAACAAGTATACTATGGAAAGGTTCGGGTCATATTTCTATCGCAAATTCCCTAAATAGGTTAAATTATGGTATATTAGTCATAATACCCTTTTATAATCGCAACCTAGCATGCAATCTATATAGTACACAATCTTGTAAAGAAAAGTAGACCGGAGACAACTCCAATGTCGAACAATAATCTTGAGTCATCCATAAATTGCTCGTACTTCCTTCATAATAACGAAATGATATTGCACTATCAAAATCATAATCTACACATTAATAGTTGTAAAATAATATCCATATTGCAGTATAAAACTATGGGCCCAAAATTAGATTAAAAATGGGCTCGTGGGACACGCCAACGGAATCACAAAATTGTATCTATCACGAGGTCCTTCGAAGGACAAGGAATGTGTGGTCAAAGTTAAGCATGGATGAAGTACCAATTGGGGCCCAACTCAGACCCTAAGGTTTAGGAACTTAAGACCTAAATTCTAGGAATTTACAATGAAAAATGATTGAATTTGACGGAGAAAATAATGAAAAATAGCTAACGAGTGTTGAACTACATTAGTTCAATGGATGATTCCCGATAATTTTCCACACTTCAAGATCCAAAAATGGAGGAAAAGCCTAATGAAATGAAAGAAAATTGGGTGAAGGAGTGAATATAATACCTAAAGTGTCTTCTTAAGTGGCTATGGGGTCTCTTACGCGACAACCACTTAACCGACATTTCATCGCTAAAGCAGTGGGTTAGTAGAGGTGGGGACTACTTAAGCAACACCCTAGTCACTAAATTGATGTCCGCTTAAGCGAATAGGGTTCGTTAAAGTGACCCTCAAATGGGAGGTCAAGGCCTCTAAGATGGGACAAGGTCTCTAAAGTGACTATCTCTTAAGCAACAATACTAGAAGTTGAGGCATCAAATTTTGCTAAGTCCAAATAAACTCCGATAGGCTGCTCGGGATTTGTTCGATACCCCATGCATGAAAAAAACTATACTACCTACCAAATTCAATATTTTTGACTCAATGAAATTATCAAAACTTTCATTTGAGATCATTTTGACTAAATATTGGTCCCACACCTAAAATTTTATTTTAACTAAATTCTATCCAATAATCCAAAATAAGTCTGAAAGCCTTGGGACCCAAACCAAGGGTCCGCCTAGCCTGAAGTTATCTTATTGATGCTAATGGTGCTATTGGAATTCTCATCTAAGACCTTTTACTAGGCGTTTTGGTCCAAGACCATTTCCTTAACAGCGAAAGC
Organism: Capsicum annuum; assembly: GCF_002878395.1. NCBI lineage: Eukaryota > Viridiplantae > Streptophyta > Magnoliopsida > Solanales > Solanaceae > Capsicum > Capsicum annuum. The sequence continues at coordinate 62,864,580 of NC_061120.1, forward strand.
TCCAAAATAGAGAAATAAACCAATAATCCAAATAAACTGTCAGATAATCGAACTGACAGTTTTGGCAAGTGATAAATAACCTGTAGCTACTATTGGAAGTTTTGAAATATTGAAAATGTGAGGATATTTGGAAAACACCTAGAGGGTCATATATAATATCCACTACTAAAAGGACTTTCGCCCGCAAAAATAAATGGACAACAGGAATCCAAAAGCTCAAAGGGATGAGGTATTGGGGCTATATGGACTAAGCATGACTCCCCAGATAACCTCAAACGAAAAATAAGCTTTAAAGGAATTTCACCAAAGGTATCCCTTTTTCGCCAACTTCCTTACTTCACTCTTCAATAACCAACATTCAGCCTTATTAACCTACAATTATTCAACAGAATCAAGAACTGTTGAAACATGCAATCCCGAACCACAACACTCTGATATTACACTGATACAAGCATAACTATTTGAAACTCAACCAAATTGAAGACCACTCAAGGCATGAACCATGCAACCAAATCAAAATTCCAAAATAAAAAATCCTCTTGCCTTACCAATTTCTCTATCTAATATAATATACACAAACTATTATATGAGTCCTATATGCATAATCTTCTCTCACTATCTCAATATACTGAAGCTGATTCACTAAAAAACTGTAATGGAAAGCAGAAGAATAAGCCCATAACATGCTACATGGAAACCCAAATGGAGATGAGCAAATCTTGTGATCTTCAGTCAAAGCTAAAACTGGTTAGGACGACCCTTGAAACCAATAATCATAAATCACAAGCATAATCTCTCCAAGCTGAAAAAGTCTCTCTAGAATAACCCACTGACTATGAGTGAAAATATGTTAATGCCAACTTAAGCACACTTCTTCTATTGAAAAGGCAATCCAAAAGTTCTAACAAACACTGAGGATCAAGGTCAAGCATAGTAAAAACCAATATAATGTGCCGATAGAGCATCTTTCGAACATCTATCAAGTGCAACCTATCAAAATTGAAGAAAATTGTGTTAGTAAGTAACAAATAGGCCTAGTCAACCTATAAATGAATGTCTAACTGAAATGAACTTGGAAATGGGGTTGCAATTTATTTATGAAATCCATAGTTGTAATCTTAATATCGAATCAATCTCGATATCAACTATCCGAACCGATCCTCTTGATATTAAACATTCATAGGTTAAAATTTATCATAACCTTCAACCATTGATTCAAAAAAGTCAAAATCCAAAACTTGAGCTAACAAGTTAGAACTAAGGCCATACACCCACATCAACCTCACCATCAGGAATCAGGCATGTCCTAAATGGTTTTCACAAGAGTCAAAACTAAAATATTGTCGAAGAATGTAACCATAACTGAGGAAACCCACATGTTAAAGGTATAAACAATCAAATCCAATCCGCTAAAGTTATGATACATCAAGGCATAACAAATAACTCACCAAGGATGCAATGAATAAATACAAATGGTAGTCAAATCTTGAGAAACTTGGAAAAGTTACTATCCTAGCCTGAATTTGCCTAATCCAATACTCAACTTTTGTCAATGAATTTACATAGAAAACTATCACCAAGGTAATCACTCCATGAAATAAAATTAGGCCAAACAATTGCCAAAAAAGAGAATTTTTAGAATTCACCCATTTACACCAACTCTAACTCAATTGAATAATGAATCACATCATAGCAAGAATGAACCACCCGACACATTTTTAATATCAAGGTCAATACTACAACATGGCAATGAAATATCCAAATCAAAAGGAAAAATCTCAAAGTTATCAACCTTAAAACTAGGTTATAGAAAATAATAGCATATGCTAGAATCTCAACAACCTAAAAAAGCAGCCCATAGACATTTCGACATCAGGAATAGGCAGCATAATTGAATTGCCAACTTTAGAACCACTACAAAGCCCTGAAAGGCCAAACCTACCTTCACTATCAGAAACCACTCAACAACTGACCCAACCTCACTGACAAGAAAAGAAAACTAACCTACCAAGCAATCTAAGCCAAATGAATATGAATCACAAGGAAGGGGATTCTAACTAGATAACACTAGTCTAGCTATCATTTAAGAAAGAAAAGTAACAACCAAAATAATAAGGTGTAGAAGGCACCAAAAAAGAAAAATACCACATAGATCCTCTCAATATACGACTATAAGAAATCATTTTGGGGGGTAGCCACAGAAGCATAAAAAATCTACATAGAGCCTACAACAATCAATATAGTAACATCAAGGCATAAAATCACTGACGGGTATAAAAACCTCAACTCAACTAAAATAGAAAGTACAATATAGTTATACAAATTGTACCTATATCAAAGGAGTTCATTGTCATAGTCGTGATATGCTTAAAGGAGTATAAATCAAGGCATATTTAAACCCAAACTGAACATCTGAATTAACAACTAGGCATTTAGTGTACTACCTCTAACAGAAGGTGCTAAAACACTTTGAGACTAATCTGGATGAACTGAATGACTAGTATCCCATGCTAGACACTCTTTAGACCAGTGACCAGTCTCTTTGTAGTCATAACAAATTGTAATGCCCCAAGACTGTACCATGGATGCTACACGGTGCTCATAATCCTAAAGGACCACAAGATAACCCATGACTGGTACCTGCTACAATCACTGAATAATAATACTGCATAGTGTGGAAATTAGGTGAAAATTTTTGTAAGGTTCAAAACTGAATCATATACTGATATGTAAATACTGAATATTGAATATCTGGCAATCATATCTAAAAACTGAATAACTATCTGCAATAGTCTAGTCTGAAAAGCCTCTAACTGAACTGTTTGAAAATAGAGTTGATAGGACAAGTCCCTAACTAACTCCAACTACTTATAATATACTGAAAATGCTGAAAATAACAACTCTATCCGTAAACTATGAAGACTCATCACTAAATTTGCTGCTAATAATCTACGCTTCTAGGTACGGTCAGGAGCCCATGCATCTAAACCTATGACATAATACATCATAGTACAAAATAAAGGTATCCTTTAGTACTTTGAATGTAATGGTATGCTAAGTGAGGTAGGAGAATATTCATGGGTTCATATGCATGGACAATAACTGACTGAGTAACATGAATACAACTGAATAAGAGTACATGTATAACTAAAACTGATGAAACACTGATTATGCAATACTGTGCACATATCTACATATACTGTGTCTGAGATCATAGTAACACTGGATATTGAGTTCTGATAACTGAATAATTGATATCTCAGTTTACTGATAACTGAGTTACTAATAGCTGGGTGACTATTTCTGACAGTGGTGATTCTATAGAACTGAATGGAGTTTTATACTCCGCTGGAAGACTATGTCTTATAGTCCTAATTCTGCAGAATTAAACTAAATTCTATACTAAGATTGAAATTGAAACTATGGGAGATAATCATCTAACCGACATTCCTTTCTCTGAACTGATTGGGGTCAAACTTATAACCCCAGCTGGAAAGGTATTCGTACCGTGCCACGGGTAAAGGCAAGCTGAAGAGTCACCCTTATCTAGCAGGTGCTCAGCATAAGAACCGTGGTACCCTCAACTTGCAGGTAAAATACCTCATCAACACTCTACTGGCATATTGATGTCTCAACCTACGCTGGCTACATAGTTCTAGAATGCAAGGACTGTTTCTAAGGATTACATGCTCTACTTGTAGGTGAGTCCCCATCCTTGGTTTCACTCAGTGCTAAATCCTACTCCCAACTGATTAGACACTAATCTGATTTCTAAACTGTACTAGGCTGGACTGAACTATTACTGATTGTGTTTTCTAACTGAATTTACTGGGTCCCATTGAATGATGAAATACTATTGAGTTTTGAACTGAGTACTGAACTAAGACTATGACTGATTACTGAGTACTACTATTCATGACATTATTAAGACTGTTCCATAACTACTGTAAGCTAGATTTTTGGGTATTGAATACCCCCAGGACTCGGTAGAATGAAAAGTAAAGCATAGCATAAACTTGAAAAGCATAACAATGTTCATTTGCTCACAACTCATTCATAGAGGCATTTTATCAAGCACTTGTAAGATATAAGCTTGCATATATGCTTGCATGTCAAGATTTTCATATTTAATTCACATGAGTAATTTATCAAGCACTTGGAAAACATAATTTATGCATATGATACTAAACAACATGTAGGCATCATAACTTCAAATCTCAATTCGAAAATCAAGGGCTTTTAACATGAATCCACATGATACTACACACATGTTAAAAATTTCACATAAAACTTGAAATAAACCATGGATTAGAAGACAATTAACATCATCATTATTATTACACTCAAATCCCATATGGAATTTATGAAATCAATTAACTATGAACTCCAAGGGTGGAAGGAAACCCTTGGATGAATACTTCACATACCTTGATGCTTGAATTTGTGAAGACTGAAGGTTTATTCTTGAAGCTTTTCTCTTGAAATTAAAATCCATAGGTTTTGTTCTTGAGTAACTTTGAGATAATTTGAAATAAAGTGAGAAATTTAGCCTCTAAAGTCATTTGATTTTATGTTTTAGGGCTAAAATGGGTGTAAAATAACCCAAATACCCCTCTAGATGCGGCCTTTTAATGACTAAAAGTGTGCCCAGTGATGTGGTTACGGATGCATCATGTCGATGTCATCAATGCAATGACTAATTCCCCACGTTAAGTTCACATTGGTTCACTAGAGTTACACTGAAAGCCGGAGGAAATTATCTGTCAACGTGATGGGCAATGCGACGCATCGAGATCATGTCGACCCACTATTTTGGTCAACTGAACATGGTTCAAATGAGATCCAAAAAATCTAAAATTCACCTGAAGTGACCTAGTGACATTCCTGATAATGAATCAACATAAAGATTGATAATTTTAAGGTCCTGAGGGTTGTAAAATAGGATCGCCAACTTATGAAGTCTAAAATGCTTCTAAGTATAAACACTTCGCTGAAATTACTAAGTCTAGGACCTCTTTTCAAGCTTTAACAAATTATGTTAAGCTTAGAATTTTGCAGGGTCTTACACAAACCCCTAAAGATCTAATATAGCTAAAAACATGATATGTTCCTAACTTGTTGACCAACTAATGTTTGGGATATGTTCTACTAAAATGATCATCCTCATTGTAATCAGAAAATACCTTAGGGGCTATAGGCTGGCGAGGAACACCCTATCTGAAAATCCAACTCACATTTGGGGCATTCCCTAGAATAAAAACAAACTTCTTCATAGTTCAAACATGCCCTTGGGACTCTTTGATGTCTTATACCAACTGATTCAAAATGGTTGCCACGACCTGAAGGCCTATAATAAATACTCCATGATGTTTGATAAAAACTCCACCCAATGTTACCACCATGATTGATCTGAGAGCCATCTATAACCTAAGATGCGACCTATATGAAATTGATAGGTTGTAAGTGATGTTAAACTCTACTAGGAGGAGCCCTACCTTCCAATATAATACCATTAACATTGTACTAATGACATAGCCTCTTATTGATACCTCTATATATCTCAATATATGCCCACTATGTGGCGATCATATGATGAACAACTTGAGAGAATGAAGACCCAACCACTATCAAATAGTTTCATACTGAAAAATGTGGTGAAGATAATCCTCTAATAAATCCATGCACTATCTCTTGCTTTGAAGGATATAGTATAGGAGTATATATGGCCCACTCAAGAAAAACTAATCTCATACTCTAGAATGGGCAAAAACCCCTACCGAACACCAATAGTCAAACTCTGATATGAGAAGAACTTGATGTACTAGACATCTTCTATACCTGGGAGGTATCCACTAAATAACTTAGAATCTCTATCACTAGATCATGAAGAACTGAGGCGGTTACAAACTCTACAAAGACTGAGTTGACCCAAACTCTCTAGCTGATGTTGATGATCTTCATCATCAATCTCTAACTCTCTATCCAGATACAAAGCTAAAAGTATAGTATGAGTATCAAATCAGTGGTACATAGTAGGCATCAACCGGCTGAGCTCCAAAGAAAGTGTAAGCATAAATAACATGTAAAGTAGGAATATAAACTATAGGCAGTTATCCAAGAAACTAAACATATAATGCTAATGGAGAAATAAAGATAACTATCATATTCTAATAGTATTCCGGAACTAAAGTGCAACATTGCATATCACTATCCAATATACAAGTGAAGAGTAAAAGAAAGATATATGTAGTAACACAAGGCCAAAGGATACATATACAACATTAATTAATAAGAAAAGGGAGAGATATACGATAATACCATATATATATATAGGACTAAACTCGAAGGTAAATACCTGAGGGAGCCAACCTAACATTTCTAGGAATCCTAGCTAAGAAGAAAAGCTTATAATAGCATAATCAGGGCCTCTAACCAAAGGATATATAATCATGAGATAATCTATCATAATATGAGAAAGAAAATGAATCATAAGTGTACTAACAATCTCAGGTACCATTTTGTAATGATCCTACTACAAACTAACTATAAAAATTATTAATAAAGTAACTGTTCAATTCAGACAAAGAATAACCGACTTGGACCCCCATAAGCCCGAAAGGTTTAAACAAGCACTCAAAAAACCGTAGCTTACACCTATAAACAACCAATAAGACTGATAGATGTAAGCACAAAGTAATATTACTTGTGATAGGCAATTCATTTGGATGAACGAATGCAACATAATATAATAATACCATGAATAATCTAAGTGTCATGATGTACTAAGTGCATACACCCCCTCTAGCTCGGTATCTTGAAATAGAAGGACTGACATGACTCAAAGAAGGGCCTTGACTTAATGGGCATATTAAGTCCAACCAAGATCGGAGATCACCCCCGTTACACAACCTAACCAACAAATTATACTCTGAGTCAGATGAATTATGAACATATAACAAGATAATATATTTGTACCAATCTAGACTCTGGGATAGGTCCATAACCGTGACCAATCCAAGCAAGTCCAACCTCCTATTACCAACCAACAACTATAATCAAAACCAAAACAATAACCAAGTTCCTTTCTATAACATAGCATAAGAGAATGGAACAATCAAAAATTTAGTCAACGGTATTAGCCTCAATACCAAAGCCAATATTAAGGCTGACACCACTACCAACACCTTCATTTCCAACCCATAGTAGTTCCATAAAGCCTCTAACCAAAAGAAAAACAATGTCCGATTGGGACATGCCCCTAACCATAGTAAAAACTGATATCCATAAAATAACCAAAATATGAAAAGATGTCCATGATATGAAATGCAGTCTTCCAAAGTATGAAAGTACACCACTTTATATAATAGTTGATCACAAATTTGATAACTAAGCAAGAGGAGTAGAATGGTCAGTTCCTGCATCGTGTGGGGATATAGCAACTAAAAGATAGGTTAGCGGGTAAACGATAGCAAGTACTCAGGATAAGGATAAAATAATGTCAACCCGTAAAACAAAGAAACAACCACATGTATACAAATCCATCCATATATAGAAACCATGCCGGGAAATTGGTTTTAGCATGTATTTAAAATCATTAACTTATGTATGTGTAGCTTAACCGTCCTTGTACCACCCATGGGCTATATGGGTCCACTGTAACCCCCTGAATAGGCCTTGATGCGTATAGACGCATAAACTGGAGATACCATAGGAGTTAGAGATTCTCAAGTACCCTTCGTGGTCCATGATACTTATATAAAAGTGTAACTTAGGAGATTCCATTATACCCCATAATTATCATATATGGTCATCATGACCAATCCTTATGTCAGCAAATATAAGTTTTCAGTATCCGCCCATTGGACTCACATCTTCACGATTAGCTATAACATCTTGCCATTATTGCCTAATTAAAACCATTAGCACATAACCCAACCACCATTCTATTTATTATTAACCAAGTCTAGAAGTAGTGGTATCGTTATATTGACTATGGTTTGCTTGAGGGGATTCCCTTGTACCCCAAAAGATTTTCAATTAAACAAACCATAACCACCAAAAACATTTAACCATTCCAAGCAATTTAAACCATTTATACCATTTAGGGTTCTATTACCAAGCTATAATATGCAATAGTTTCATTAAAAGTTCAACAATGTAGTAAAAACGTTCTTATAGGCATTTTATCAAACATATTGGGGGCATAGTGTATCAAAAACCAAAACCAATTACCAATTAACCATTTCCATGTAATAAAGTGTCAAAACAATCATTAAAACGTCTAAATCCACAAATAAAACATGGGAAAATCATAACCAAGCATTCATAACAAAAATTCCCAACATATATTTAAAAACCCAAAACCATACAACAATTATGCCATGAAAACAATTTATAAAACATGCCTTTAGTTGGATCTAACAATGAGGGACAATTATATTACCTTATATTATGAAGCAGGTAAAGAGAAACCACCCTTGCAAGTCCTAAATTGATCTTATTGATGAGAACCTAGCCTTTCTTCACCCAAGAGCCTTTGAGTGAATTTTGAGAGAGTTTTTAAGTTCTTGAGGGATTGAAAATAGGTTAAATGAAGCTCCAAAAGGTGTTTTAAGTCATGGGGTCCCAAGCTATTATATGGGAAAATATCCAAATTACCCCCAACTATAACTATATTAAATGCCCACAGGAGGTTATGACCACCCCCTCCATCCATACCCTAGGATATGAGTGAAGCCTTACTCGTACCCTAGGCCTCACCTCAGTCAAAATACGACCATGCAATACCAAATCATACCCTAAGGTATGAGAAATACCATACAACCCATAACCTAGACAAAATATGATTAGGAACACACTAATTACCATATGAGTTATCTCCATATGCCCTGTACCCTAACATATGATGTATATATTATCCACTCATATATTGGACAAAAACCTATTCCCACCACACTGTTTAAGGTATGACTAAGACCCTTTTAAACCGTATTATAATATACGACTAGTACCCCTAGTTATATGATGTTCTGTGGGTTCAAAACTTTGAAAAATTCTAAGGATCAAAACCCTGGGTGTTTTAAGGACCTACAATGATCATTATTCTTCCACACTATGGCTTACAGATAAAGGGACCTACAAGGTACTTGGGATATTTGTATACAATGTCTGATCCCAAAATAGGTCTTTCAATAACCATCATAATCAATCTACTCTATCCAGTACCGAAGAGATATTTAAGTATACAAAGTTCTTAGGCTCAAATAGAGAGTGAAAGAGTGTAAGTATGTAAATTCAATACCCAGAATTGACTCCAAGACTAAATCATCATAATAACATAGAAATGGTCAAAATCTTCTTCGGTCGAAATAAGTAGTATTGATAAAAGACTGGATTAACAATAAACTAGAATAAACGTTGTTCTAATTTCTAAAATAGCATATTTAGTTTCAAAAGCTCATAATTCATTAAATAAGAGGGTATGATTCCTATTATATAAGAATCCATTTTAAAAGTGAAAGTGAAAATAAAATCCTTTTTAGAAGACAATACTAAAATCAAGAAGTCATGCCATCACCAATATCCAAACAATACTAATAAGTATCTAAGCATTTATAAACTAGAACCACATCCTCTTTAATAATAGAATACTCACCTAGCGTTTCACTAGTATTGTAACCATGGCCTTGGGCCCATCAATACATAATAACATCATAAAGCCTCACAACTCGAGAAACTATGGTAATAAGGGGCATAAAATCACTATAAGGATCTAATTATGGAAATACCACTAAATTCACTAGGTCAAATGATATGTTTTATATTAAGGGATCTGTAAACTCAATTTATGACTAAACAAGTATATATCCAAGAATAATAGGATTCTATGGTCATAACAACTACCTAATGCTAAGGTAGATCCCAACTAAACTCATTTTTTTAATTAAGGAGAAGATAAAAAATAAAAAAACTAGTTGCAAGTATATAAAATCAAATGTGTCCTAAATAAAGTAAAACATGAATAACGAGGACAACCTAATATTTACCTATCGCTAAATAAATATAATAACTAATTCAAAATGATCCTCGAATTTGAATTCAAGCAATTTCTTCAAAAAGCAACGTCATGTACCTGTAAAAAAAAGTGGTAAAAGTGTTAGTAATGAGAAAATATAAATTAAAAATGAATAAAAGAAATAATGAATAAAACGTCAAACTCATCTTATATACATGGACGGCCTTTAAAATTGATGAAATTTTCTTTATCAAACAGGTATTTGAACTTGAATAAAAATAATTGAACAAAAATAAGTCCATCATTTATAATAGGGAGGACACGAAAATCTCATAGAGAGATTTTGTCATTGGCCAATCAAATTAACACTTAACATCCAACAATTGAACTTGAAAACAAATTTCGTCTTTTAAAATGTAGATGCCTCAAAAATCCAACTAATAGAATTTATCTTTGCAAATATATTATTTTTCAAATACAAAATCAATGATAATATAAAACAAAGATTAAATAGTGGCCGAAATAACCACGAAGATGGATCAAAGCAATAACAAACAAATCATTATCAACTGGTCATAAATAAACCTACGGAAACTTTTGACAAAATAATGTTAAAAGTCCCAATTGTATAATAATCACACTTCACAAGCTATTTGAATTACTAGGAAAACATATAAGAAGTGTAAAAATTAAGATAAAATGCTCCTAATATTAACATAGGAATAGTAAAAATAAAAATGAAGTGACAGTGACCAATATCAATAAGAAGATGTAAAGCAATAGTCCAAAATAATGGTTAATGCATTGATAGGCAAAATAACGACTTTGATAAGAACAAAAGCAAAAAAAAATCCGGCAACTTAATTTCAATAGAAATAAAATTAGAGAAAATAACAAAACAATTAACTACAACAAGTAAAAAGTTGTAAATTTTAGATAAAATAACAAAGTTCACGAGAAAGTTCAAACCTTATTCTATCAACACAAACATACAAAATAATCATGGACCAGAAGGATAAGGTTTCAACGAGAAGGCCATATTCCAGCCAAATATAATGGTTTAATAGTGTTGTTGGTCGATGTTGTTCATCGTGGTTGTTATCCAGTTCACAGGAATGGATGGATTCATGGTTGTTTCGCATCATGATCTTGTGGGAGCTCATGGTTCAATGGCATTTTGTTAGCTAGGTTTTTGTTTGTTCTGCCGTTGTGGTTGTTTGATAAAGAGAACAACGAAGGGAATAAAGCATGAGGGTGGAGTGGAAGGTGGTTTGTGTTATTGGTGTTTCTTTGCTAGAGACAGAGAGAAAAAGGGTGTTGGGGGTATATTGAGGTTTGCTCCGATTCATTGGAGTTGGAGCTCCTTGCCAAAGTAGCGATGGGCCACATGACGGGGTTGTTTGGTCTGAGATGGTGAAGAGGAGGTGGAGTAGGGGTGGTTTTTTTATGGCGTAGTGGTGGATCAGTTGAACAATGGAGGTGTTTTGGTGAACCGATGGTGGAGCTTGCTGTAAAATAGAGAAGTGACTATTTAGCCAAAGATGGAAATAAGGGAAAAGAATTTCTTTATCATAATTTAGAAATTTTCACCACCATTAATTGTTAAGGGAGTGAATTAGTGTTATGGGAAATATAAAACCACTCAAGAGCAAAATCATGTGCTCAAAATTATGATTTTAGAAAAATCATGGGCTATTCAAACATCATGACTATTTGATCATATTCAAAACTATGAATTTTTAACTTATTTTGTACAAAAATATCTTCTTCAATTTTATGAACTAATAGACCGTGATAAAAAAATAAATTAATAAAATATATTTAAATCTAGATAAGAATATAATTTGAGTTCAAAACAAATTAATAATTAATTAATAAAACTCAAACAACATTTGTTTATAAAAAACGTTTGTGTAAAAATCAATGGCATCCAATATTAATTTAAAATAGTAAGAAATTGATAAATGTCCTAACATTTTAAAGAAAAGTGATAATTATCAATAACATGAATTAAAATTGAACAAAATATGTAAAATTTAATTTTGTTCTTTTTAAAAAATAAGAAGCACAAAAGTGTTTATTTTGAAAATATCGGACTGCAATTAGGTATCAACAAGCCACATACTCCTTCAGTCTATTCTGAGCTGTAGCCAACATTTCTTGGATGAACCACACTTTCTCCAATGATTCCTTCAACATACTAGTGCGCCAAGGTCTCGAAATGAAGGGGTCAAATCACTCAATTGGTTATCTATACTTTCTCCCATACAAGACATTAGAAAGAGCCATGTCAATACCTTAGTGATAGTTATTATAGTATGTGAATTCACATAGAGGTAAAATCTGGTCTACACTGAATCCATTAAACATGCTTAGAGCATTCCCTTTAGCACCTGAATCATCTACACTGACTGCCCATCAGTCTACAGATGGAAAGTTATACTTAGGTGAAACCTAGTACCCAACTCTTCTTGAAACTTCTACCCAAAATAAAGATAACCTATGTACCTCTATTTGACATGATGGAGATATGCACCCCAAGAAGTCTAAAAATCTCCTTTACATAAATTTTTACTTACTTGGTTGTATTATAATGCACTCGCACCAAAATAAAATATGTAGACTTAGTCAAGCAATCAAAAATATGCAAATGGAATCACATTTTACAAGGTCTTAGGAAGATCGACTATAAAACTCATAGATACTCTTTTCCACTACCATTTTAGAATGAGCATCCTCTGAAAAGTGGCACTAAATTTTTTATGCTCATACTTGTCCAGCTGAAAGTTTTGACATTTAGTTACGAAAATAAAAAATATCCTACTACATCCGACACCACCTTGCCTTAAGTTTCGATACATATTGGTTTCGCCCGTATGTATAAAGTACTTAGAACTATGAGCCTTTTCAAGGGTAGCATAAATCAATTTGGCCACATAGGGTACGAACACATAACCCCTTATTCTCAACACACATTTCACATCCAGATGGCCTCCTTATCCACACCTTGTAACACTTTAACCCAAATTTTATTCAATTTATCATCCACGAATTACCTTTTTGTCACAATTGAATTTCTTAGGTCATAATGACACCTACTATAACCCATTAATAGGCAAGAAAACCCATAGTTTAGAACACCTAATAACGGATTAATAAAAAATGGGAAAGCCAAATTAAATAACAAGGAGAAAAAAAACAAGAAAAAGGTAAATATATTTGCAAAGCCTGGTGAAGGCGGTACAAGAACTTCTAATGTAACAAGAGTATAAGTGAAATATAGAATAATACCTATACATACCATCTACAAAATAGATATAAATCTATTAAATATGATATAGAGTAGGAATACTCCGTACCTTAGGAGCTCAACCCAAATCTCTAATCCATAGTTTCTCCGCATGATGCATATGCCAACAGTAAGAACTCATACTATGATCTACAATCTGCAGAAGTGTAGTATGAGTACAAAGTACTCAATAGGCATTGACCGAATTAGCTCCAATGATAGTGTAAGAATAAATAACATGTAAAGCAAGAATAGAAACTATATGTAACTATCCATGAAACTAAACATAATAATGCTATGGGGGAAATAAGGATAAACTATCCTATTCTAATAGTATTCAGGAACTAAAGTCCAATACCAATATCACTAACCTATATATATTTGAAGAGTGAATAAAGAATATATAGTAGAAATACATGGCTAAAAGATACATATACGATATGAATGAATAAAGAAATAGAGGGATGTATGGCAATACCATATATAGATATATAGATAGATAGATAAATAGATAGGACTAAACTCAAAGATAAATACCTAGGGAGCCAATCTAACATCTCGAGGAATCTTAGCTAACAAGGAATACCAATACTAGACTAATCAGGGTCTCTAACAAAAGTATGACTAAACATGAGATAATATAACAATATATATATTACTATAAGAAAGAAAAGGAATCTGAAATGTACTGATAATCTTGGGTACCAATCCGAATCATCCTACCACAAACTAATCATAATAAGCAACAACAAAGTAATCGTCTAGTCTGGACAAAGAATAACCTAACCAGCACCCCATAAGAGCATAAGGTGTAAGGAAGAACTAAACAAACAAAAACCATGGCTTATACCTTTACAACCTCCCCCCATAAGGTTGTTAGATATCGGCACCAAATAATTATATTGGTGATATGTGATGCATACTAATGAGTAAATGCATCATAAACCATAAATACGATGTCCAATCCAAGTGACATAATGTACCAAGTGTATTTACCTCCTACATCTCAATAGCTCACAAAGGTAAGACCTACAACAACCATTTTTTTTCAACATTCTAGGTCATTGATGAAGGGACCCATAGGGGACTCGTGAAATACTTATACACTGCCTGATTTTAAAATAGCACTTTCAATAACCATCATAATAAATTAACTTTATATATATATATAAGTGCATGAACTCAAACAATGACAAAAAGAGGGTAAATCTGTAAAAGTCCATTACCCAAGAGTGGTGTCTAGACTAAGTCAACATAATAGCATAGAAAAGGTTGTAATCTCTCTCGAGTAAAATAAATACTAGTGGTAAAAGAGTGGATTAAAAATGGGCCAAAATCAATCTTGTTCTAAGTTCCAAAATAGTATATTTAGTTCTAAAGTTCATTATTCATTTAAAAAGGTGGTACGATTCTAATTAAATAAGAAATCCTTTTAAAGGTGAAAAGTGGAAATAGATCCTTTGTAAAAATAATAATATATCAAGGGTTAGTTTACGATCATACCACTATGTAAGCATGAATGTGCCTAAAAGTATGCATGCCATCACTAGAATTATGTCCTTTATAAGGATAAAATATATACCTAAGCGTCTATAAACTAGAATCAAGTCCTTTATAAGGATAGAATAATCACCTTGAGTCCAACTGATATCAAAACTATGTCCTCAAGTCTATTAGTATATAATGACCATGAAAATGCCTCATAACTCAAGAAACTATGATAAATAAGGGCTTAAAGTCACTAAAGGATCTAATCGTGAAATACTATCCAATTAGCTAAGTAAAATTGGTAAGTCATATACTGAAGGATCCTTAATATCAAACTATGATTAACACCAACAATTGCCTCAAAAGCAGTCAGTTGAATGCTTAAACGGATGGTGAGAAAACGCAGGATCGCTAAAGCAACATCCTATCAGCTAAAGTGATGTCTACTAAAACTAACCTCAATCAAGTAGCCAAGGCCAATAAAGTAGCTTATGATTCAGAACCCCGTATGCACAAATGAACTACGCTGCCATATCAAATTTGATATTAAAAACTTAATAGAACCATCAAGTATTTCATTTGAAATTATTTTTATTATATACGGGTCCCATACCTAGTTCAATTTTAATCAAATTCTACCCAATAGCCTAAAATTAGTCCAGAAGCCTCAAAATTAAAACCAAGGGTCCCCTAACCTAAAATCAGCATTCCAGAGTTGATGGTGTTGTTGGAAATTCCATCCAAGTCCATTTACGGGAAGTTGTGGTCCAAGATCAACTCCATAACAACATAAACTCCAAAACAAAGAATTGAGCCTAAAATTTAAATGGACCATGCGATAAGCAAACCGATATGTTCCATTGATACCGCCAAAATTACACCTCCAAGAAAGTATAATGTGGTCAACTATCAAATAAAGAGCTCAAAAAAAATTGGGGTTGAACCTACAGGGAATAAAATATATTTCTGTCAAGATTTTGCTGACGTAGTCGGAAAGTATAAAAAGTAAATTGGAAAATTTATAAAAACAATAGTAGTAACAATTCTTCATCACTTAGGTTGAAATCAATATGAGACAAATATAGGACTATGTTCCCCCTAACTTCCCAAATCTGTAGGCTTATCATCCTTCTTAAACTATCTCGATTCCTTACATGCAGAGTCTAACAAGTTATGTATACCAACTATCTCTCTACACCTTTTAGGTGAATTTCACTTATATTCTCTTAATCTCAGAGTGTCGCATTACTAACCCTTGCCCTAGATCCCAATTAAACTATCTCCTCTCGGTCTCAAGTTAATTAGATGAAGGTTGGTAGCTTCAAATTATTGTTTTGATCTTCTTTTTCTAATCTCAAACTTTCTCTCATGTTAGTATCAAATACAAGTAGGTTCTTAAAATATGCAATCATTAAGAAAGCAATCAAACCAAATTAAATCATAATACATACAAGAACATCAATTAAGAAAGACTTTGCACTTCCTCTACTTTATTATTCCACTAAGGTTCCAAAACCACACTTCTTCTACTTTGTTAGTCCACTAGGATTCCAAAACGTCAGCTAAGAGGTTTAGTCGCTCATGTTTACAAGAACACCCATAGAATTTATAATAGAAAGAAAATAAATAATCTCATAATAAATTAAGAATGAAAACTAGAATCTCAAATTAATCTGAAACAATAAAAGGTCAATAACAAGAATTCCAAAATCAAAAGTGTATCTCAGATTAAATATAGCGTTGTAAGTATGTGAAGTGCATACAATAATAAGAGAACATCAATGGAGCATTTCTAGGATACATCAGAAATCTAAAAAGCCTAACTAAAATAAAATAGGAAAACTAAGTCAGCACGTACCTATGGACCCACTTATGGGCCATAGCTACTACCTACAAACCATAGGTATGTCATAGGTCTCAGAGAAAATCAATAAGATTTAGATACCTACTAATGAGAGGTACCTATGGGGACCGTAGGTACCACTTATTCCACGTAAGTAGGCCTTCATAGGTGTCAAAGCAAACTTTAAATCTTCAGAACTTTCTTTTGTCACTTTCGATTCCACTTATGAGGGGCGTAAAAGGGTCCGTATTTAGGCATTTATAACTTTTCATAATCTTTTTCTTTTCTTCTTCTCAACAACCTGTTTTCCTATACAGCAACACAAAAATACATCACATTTAACAAAAAAAGACCTAAGTACATTTCTAGCTTTAATCATTGAAAGTGCCATGAATCCATGTCACATTGACACCCTCAACTTAGAAAATCTGCATGTCCCTAAGAAATCAACATATAACAAAGACATTACGATGCTTAAATAAGAGAAACATACGACACCTATGGCAGTTAACTCAATTTTTATTTAAAAGCTCTTATTCCCTCCTATTTCCAACTTTTCAAAACCACTATGTGGATCTATGTAGCATGGCAATATGACTCAAAGCAATCAAATGATCAGATTATATTAGCAACAAACAATCAAGTATATATGCTATATACACTACTCGAACAGATAAGCAGTTGAAAACAAAACCCATATACCTTCACCAAAAATAAGTCCAAACTCTCATAGTATCATCATGTCAATGGAAGGGGCAATGTAAAGACACTCACATGCACAAAATAAGTTCCTATCAATATGCATAGAATACCATAGGCTTACCCTTATATCTATAACTTAGTTTTTTGGATAGTTGGACTAGGATAACTATACGACTTTGCTCGGCTTGTAATGTAGGCTTGGGTTAGGTATGCTACATTTTAGAAGTAGTGACTTACCCTCCTTGACACTACACTTACATTTTTTCTCCACTTCTCAATTGTTTTCGTCTTATTTCTCCCTTTCTCATTTTATTGATTTTTTGGATTGGATGTGTTTTTTTATTAATTTTCATTTATTCTACTTTCTTTTATTTTCTGTTCTTTTCTCAAATTTGTCAATTTTTTTTCTTTTTTTCGACCTCACCCACCTTTCTTTCATTTTTTTTACATTAATCACCCTTATACATACCCAGTTATAACTATGCACCCCTATGATAGTCACCCTTAACTTAGGTGATTTGCCTAAGTTAAGGTGCAGGGTGTCCAAGAAGGTACTTGGGCCAAAATCGGTTCATTATAATCAATTTGGGAAGGTAAAAACAAAGAAAATAGATCAATGTAGGCTCAAATCAGAGATCAAAGGAAACTTACTCATATTTGGATGGTTATTTAGGTTAAGATCGGACTAAGTCAAAACTGGCGTATGATTATGTTCTAACCAACTATTCTACAACCTAGGCAAGACTAACTGGGCATGTTCTGGATTAAATACACTAAAAGAATTAGGCCTTACACACACATGGTACAAGGTTATGTCATGAACTACTACCAATCCAGTTCATGTAATGCTAAGCTATGATTATTTTTTCCATAATCCTAATGCCATGAAAAGATTCAGACAATGATCACACATATATATACATTAGATAATTCACAAAAATTTTGGAAGGGTATTATTTTTTCAAAACACTTAAGAACAAACAAAATATGTCAATTTCCATTAGGTTCCTTATTTTTCTCCTAATTAAACACAAACAACACCTAGTATAAATAACGATACAAACAGAACGTAAACATGCCAGTTCTACTAAGATAACATAGCCGACGGGAAAAGAAAAATGGCAAGAAAAATCCTCGATTGTGGTATACCCTCATCCCCAACTAAAGGATATGAATTATCCCCAATGCATAACTACTACATGAAAACAAGGGATGAAAACATGCCTGACATGATCTAGGCATCCCAATCTAAATCCCCCCATCTGGGGCATGACATGGCTCAACTAGTTAGGTTGTGGTGGTGTGTGACTAGAAGAGGTACCCGCTTCCATCTCGCCACTCCTTTGCCCATAAAACAAATATGACATAATAGAATTGTAAGATTTTTAGGGCCTACTGATAGTCTATAGTGGGATACTATAACTCCTTCTTAAGACTTCTCTTTGCCTCAATAACTAGGCTACCTCATCCTCCTCAAATAAATCAAATACCACAATATGAGATTTGTGTAATGGTTGCATAAAAGCTAGAATAGATGGAGGGATAACTGAAATATGGCTCTGAGATAATTGTCAAATCTCTGAATGTAATGCAACCATCTTCTCATATAAGCTTAACAAGTTTGGTACCTGGACCTCACTAATAATGTATTTATCTGACTCTCAAAGCTATTTATATAGTAATATAACACTCTAGTATACTTGTTCATGTCTTCCATTATCATTCTCTCTAATTTAGACTCAAAAACCTTTAAAGTGGTCCAAACCTATGGTCGGATCTATTTGAATATTGTGGCTAACTAGTTCTTTTTAAGAGCAAGGTTATCAATTACCTCCTACTACCACTCTAACATCTGCTGTAAAAACTCATGTGGTGTAGTAACATACCTAGTATTTGATAGGCAATGGAGCAAAGTGGTAGGCTCAGTTGGTGCTAAAGTAGAAGTTGAGGCTAGTGCGGATGTACCTGTGGCCCTCTCACTGCTTGTGGTAGTAGTAGGCTCAACTCTCTAATTGCTCGTGTCTATATCTACTCTCATATTTAGACTCTTACCAAGATCGGTTAGAATAGAAGGCCCCTCAATATGGATAATACCATAAGATAATGATGGATACATATGATGTGCAAGTATTGGGTTGATTGCATCCTTAATTAAACTAAAGTTAGCCATGCAAGTCACCTCGATCCACTGATGTACCTCTAGAATAGGTGTCACTATGATTGGATCACATAGTTTTTGTATTAACCATTAGAAAAGAAAGGTCGTGGTCTCATTAAATGCTCTTATGTGGATCTCAGTCCGAATCTATCTAGAAATATCAATATCATATCCAACAATCAAGCTGGCAATCAACAGTACTTTGTCCTAGGTGAATATATTATATGTAAATTTCATACTCAATCTATGTCGTAACATTACCCACCAAAACTTCACTGCAAAGTGCAGCGACACCTTCTTGATCCCTCCTTTTCCCTCAGCCCATGGGGCATCAGTTCCTGAATCTGCTATCTATCTAGCCAAATGTACTCTAAGTTCTTTGTGTCCCCTATAGTGCACATACTCTGCACAATCTTCATTTGATAATTGAACTCAACTGTCATGGCGATTCTCACATAATCCAGCCCAAATAACACTCGGTAGATAGTTGCCTCAGAAATATTAACTCTAGCTCCCTGAATAAAGTATAGGTTAGCTAGGATTGCTCAACTACTCTACCGTTAACTGGGTAAGCTAGTATACCGATGATGTATAGGATGTATAGAACTCTCAAAAAATAGTTGGGATGTATGAATTTGAAGGAGGGTTCATCCACTCCAACTCGTATCTCTCAAAAGAATCCTGCAAGTCTAGAGCTTCTTCTAACTTGGTCAACTCTATCCTAACCTCCACACAATACTACATCATGGTTGACCCGACTCTGTGATGAATTTTTTTGTGTTATAAAGTTGTTGTATCCCCTCCACACAGCATCTCAAAGGAGTCACAACTATAGGTAGTGCAAAGACATGTGTGGAGTCAAGTGCTGGTGTAGCAGGTGCTGACATAGTATCCTGAATACCATAAGCCAAAATGATGATATCTACTATGGAACCTAAGTTGCATCAGCACCCTTATCAGTCTGGGGTAAAGCTCAGCCTAATGCAAACTCTCTATCAAAACTAGATGTAGCCTCTGACCCTTCTTCAGATTAGGAGTCGATTGTATCCTCCTTCTCCCAAAGCATGTACGTGACTTAATATCATCCTTTGAAATAGAATTTGACTCATTGATATTTCCCAAGACTAAATTGAAAATAAGTATATTACAGTCAATGCCAAATATAGTAACCCAAATAAGGTTGGGGTAGGACCCATAGAGAATACGTGGTATAGTATCTCATGTGAATAGGGGGATTTGGAAAGAAACAGTATAAGTATCCAAACATGAATGCTTGATTTTGTAAACAAAGGAAGGTAAACACTAGGACTGTGTTTCCCCTGGATTTTCTATTATGTAACTTTCTCATATTTGATCCACCTTACCCATTGTTCTATGTGAAAAGTTGGCAAACTATATATTATCAAGTATCTTATGAATGTGTTAAAAAATCTCACCCTTTACCTTGTGAATCTCAAGGTGTCGCCTTGATGTCCTTTGTCTATAACCTCAGTACAACTCTCATATTTATAGCCTCAAATTACTATTATAGTCTTATTTTCCTAATCTCAAGCTCCATTGTGAGGATGTTCTCGAATACAGGAAATTCCTAAGCTTCTACAGTATCTTGGGAGTAATTAACATAAAGAAGATTGTAATACATGCAACTACACTAAAAAGGATGAATCTCCCTCTTCCCTTATATAGTTAATCCACCAGGGTTCCCACAACCTTAGTCAAGGAAATTAACCACTCATGTTCATGAAAAAATTCATGTTAATCAATGAATAAGACATATAATTAATTGGACAATAATGAAAGGATAGAATCTGAAATCTCCAATTGAATACAAAACCAAAAATCCAAGAACAATTGTATCAATTTCAATGTATGTAAAAGTATGTAGAAAATTATCAAAAGTTTGTAACATAATAACGAAATAACCATAGGGTATTTATAGTGTCTCAAATAACAAATAAATCCTAATAAAAATAGAATAAGAAGACTAGGTCAGTAGTGGTCATGCCTCTGGCAATGAGTCATTAGGTCTTCTTACAACTCGATGCCTGTTGTAGTAGCTCTCTTTCTATCTTTATGGTTACAACTCGTATGGCCATTATGAGTTGTATACTTCTAGTCGTAGTCACTCCAATAGCTCTTCTTCCTCAAGGCATTTGGGTCTGTTGTATTTACAACTCCTCACCACAAGTCATCACCAGACTTTACGACTCGTGCTCTTCACTCATAAGCACTGGAACATCTATTTTTAAGAATTTCAAACACTGATCTCCTTATGAATTCTTGCTATAAATAATAAGGTGACTTAACAACTCGTAGCTAGACCAGTATTTCACTTTTTGAGAGATTTTTCTTCTACTCTTTAGTCCATGCCACTTCCTACCTAATTTCTCTGCAAAACACATTAAAAACACATCATATCCGAGAAAAAACCTAAGTTAATGGATAATTTCACCTTTTTAAGCATTAAATGTTCCATGTTTCTATATCACATCACTCATACTCTCCCTCCTCTGACTAGGGAGTGTGTGCTGGTGAAGTCGAGGCTAACTTTGTTTGAGGTACAACCCGAATCACATGATATAGAGTACCCAACTCAGTAATAACTGCTGCAACTATAGACTATCACTGTGATCAACCTTGAGTTTTTCATACGAGACCAATGGTGTGCTATCAAAGCTCAAGAGATACTCCTTATTGGAACCACTTTATTCAAGAGACTCATCACGCATCCTGGATTGAACTTTCTTATTTTGAAAAGCTTTCGATGTCGTAGTACCTAAAAAGTAGTAGTTAGTGATCGAAGCATAATACCAGAAAAAAATAATTGAAAAAATTTGACTACCCAAGGAAGAGGCTACCTAAGACCCTTACGAGCTATAGGTAGTACTATCGGGGATCGTAGGTACCATTATAGGCACTAGACAAAGCCCAAGCTTTAGTTCTTCACATATGATACCTACGAGGTCACTTATGAACACCATAGGGTCTACTTATAAGGATTGTAAGTAGCTTTCTTTGTCCCCTCTAAGAGCATGGCAGATTTTTGTTAAAAAAATTCATCCCACAAAAGTATAATTTTTGCTTTTTTAGACCAATTTATACCACTACAATATGCTACAAATTAATTTCAATAGGTATAACCATATTATGCAATTTAAACCACTTCTACCTCAAATTTATTTGTGATCACAGGTAACCCAATCAACAAATCATGCATCAAAGTTATTTGTTTCACTTTTAGGCTTCATATATTTCAAGAACTTTGACAATGTATCAACTTCAAGATTTCTTTAAGTAATATAGAAAGTTCTATCTTAATAATACAATTTATAACTTGTTGAAGCCAAGAATTTAGCTTAAATGTAGATTTTGGAAGTAGAAGATGATTAACTTGATGTTAGCCCTTAGATTTTGTGAGAATCTAAAGCAAGTGAGGAGTGAGTGAGATGGGTTTTGCCTTTTATAGTATTAAGGAGAAGATGACGAGTTTGAAATTAAGTAGAAGATTTGAGTTTGAAGGGGTGGGGTTGAATTTGATTAGGTGATGTTATGGGGGTCAAGTTTTGGATTAAAATAGGACAATGAGGGTCAGATCGAGTCGAGTAACATAGGCCCAACATAAATTTTAAAATTTGGGCCCAAAAATTTTGGACCACTTTTGGGGAATTTTACTGCCCATAAGTCTATTTATGGTCCCCGTAAGTGGGTCCATAAGTAGGTCTTGAAACTATTTCTTCTCTGATTTCTATGACCCCAAATTAAAGGGTCGTAGGTTTTACTTACAACCCCCATAAGAGGGTTTGTAAGTACAACTTCAGAGACCCAAAAATTCTTCTGACACCTATGACATCAACTTACTTATCGTGGGTTGGAACTACGACTTCCGCAGTTGGGTTGAAGGTACTCAATTTCACCATACATAAATACTCTAACCACGATGAATGGTCCAGACCACCTAGACTTCAACTTGCAAGGAAACAAGCAAAGTCTGAAATTATACAACAAAACCATATCACGGGGCTGGAATACCTTTTTCTCAATCTTTTTATCATGGTACAACTGCATTTTCTCCTTATACAAAGTATAACTATCATAATCATAGAGATGGAATTCATCCAACTCATTTATCTTACTCATTCTTAGCTTTGCAGCATCACTCCACTCAAAATTTAGGTTCTTCAATGCCCATGTGCCTTGTACTCAAGTTCAATCGGATGGTGACATGCCCTAGCGTATACAAGTTGATATGAAGAGGCACCTATGGGGGTATTAAAAGTTGTCTGATAATCCCAAAGAGCATCATTTAGCTTCCTTGATAAATTAGTCTGATGGCCATTCACAGTCTTCGCCAAAGTGGTCTTGATATCACGATTGGAGACATCAACCTAACCACTTATCTACAGCTGGTAAGGTGTTGCCACCATATGTTTCACGCCATATTTCTCAATCAGGACCATAAATAAATGATTGTATAAATGGGACCCACCATCACTAATAATAGCACGTGGAGTACCAAATCGAGAGAATATGTACCTTGTTAAAAAAGTTGTGATACGGTGACCCTCATTTTTAGGAAGTGCAACCACTTCTACTCACTTAGAAACATAGTTGATTGCCACTAATATGTACTTCATACCATAAGAACTCACAAACGAACCCATGAAATCAATTCCCAATGCATCAAACAACTCAAGCTCAAAATAGGTGTCATAGACATCTCATGTTTTTACGAGATATTTCCTTGGCACAGGAATTAGTCACAAGCCCATGCATAACCATGTCCATATTCTTTATACATACTCAGCCAATGGTAACTACATTGCAAGATTTTGAGGGTCATGTAAGTACCATGATGGTGACCCTAACTCGAGATGAGTGATGGAACTTAAGAATGTGCATCATCTCTACTTTAGGAATACACCTAAGAATCACCCCATCCATGCATACAAAAAATAAGAAAGGATCATTCTAGTAAAACTTTCATACCTCATGCATCACTCACTTTTGTTGCTAAAATGACAAGTCTTTCAAGATAAGGACACTTACCAAATAATTGGAAAATTTAGAAAATCAAGGAATTAAGTCTTGTGATGCTTCCAAGACCCTCTCATCTGGAAAAGTATCATCAATCTCAAGATCATCCCAATGGTATAGGTGGTCTACAACCTAATTTACTATACCCTTATGGTCCTTGACCTCAAAGTCAAATTCTTGCAGCAATAGTACCCATCGAATCAACCTAGGCTCCGCATCTTTCTTTTCCATAAGCTACCTTAAGGCTGTAAGATCAGTATGCACAATGACTTTGGTCCCAATCAAATAGTATGAAAATTTCTTAAAAGCAAAAACCACCGCAAGTAACTCTTTCTCAATCACTACATAATTGTTTTGTGTGAGGTTGAGTGATTTGCTAGAATAATAGATGGGATGAAGTATTTTCTCTTATCTTTGGCCTAGGACATATCCTGGGGCGACCACTATTATCACATATCACCTAAATTTGGAGAATCTAGTCTAGAGACACAATGATAGGGGTAGAAATCAACCTCTCCTTTAGGAACTCAAAGGCCTTGACACAAGCATTTTCAAACACAAACTTCAACTCTTTCTCCAATAATTTACACAATAGATTTGCAATATTAGAGAAGTCCTTAATAAATCCCCTTTAGAACACTACATGGCCTAAGAAACACTGACTATCTTTCAGAAATAGATGGATGCAATTTTTCAATCTTCTATATTTTAGCCCTATCAACCTATATTCCCTTCTTCAAAATCTTGTGCCTCAAAATTATTCCCAGTTTAACCATGAATGACACTTCCCTCAATTCAACACCAAGTTGCACACCTCACATCTCTAAAGTGAATTAGCCAAATGGTCCAAACAACCATCAAAAGAATCACCCACAATCAAGAAATCATTCATAAATACCTATATTGTATCCTCTACCATATCAAAAAAGATAGACATCATACAACATAGAAAGGTGGAGGGCATATTACAAAGTCTAAAAGGCATTCTCTTGAACGCGAATGAACCATGTGGACATGTGAAAGTGGTTTTCTCTTGTTTTTATTTGGAAATAGAAATCAAATAATGCTCAACTTACACGTCAATTTAAGTGCAAGGCAGATATCATCAATATATTTACCCAACTTGGAGTTGGGGTCGAATCCATGATTAACAATATGTGTGGCAATCGAATTAGCTCAAAATAAAGAAAACTTGCTAAATTCAATCCTAGAATGCATGTTTGTAAAGATTTTGGGGGGTTTGAGAGAGTATCAAAACTAATGGTTATTTACGGACTTTTAAAAGACTAATTTGGGGCTACGAATAATTAGATTATAATCAATTAAGCATGGATCTTAGGATTATGGTTTCCTAGGGGAAAGTTATGCATAGGAACATGATGATTAGGTGCAGATTCTAATCACTGATGATGTTGTTGGCTAGGTTGAAAGTACTTAATACTAGTTTGTCAACATAGTCTCAAAGATATCACTCATTAACCCTTTTGAGTGCCTAACAAGTGTGTCAATTAAAGCCACCCAATACCTTAATTAGACACCTCTATTATGGGATGGTGCCCAAGGTATAAGAAGCCTCACAATCACTCTTATATCTAAGATGGTGAAAATTAGCATACTATGCCCATAAATTGTTTACTATTGCCTTGGTTTCCACATCCCTCTTTAAAGGATGATGTGAGTTCCAAAAGTTCACCCAAACTCCTCTTTCAAGAATAGTGTGAGATTTCAAGAGCTTAGGATTTTCACCCACAAACCCATCTAGATGTTTGGGGCTTTTAACCACAAATCCCAACCAATTTACTAAAGCAATAGTAGAACCTATCATCAACAAGCTATCATATGCTCAAATGAATGGCAACCCATACACAGTTTCACCCTATTCTAGCATAATCCCTAGAGGAAGAACTAGCTACACATAAGACTGATAAGCAAGATATACCCAAAAATCTCCATTTTGATTTATGAAGGTCTAAGTGAATGTTACTTCAAACTTTTAACTTCAACAAATCTTCAATGACAGCTTGTTAATCCTTCACTTGGAATCTACTCCAATGTATTCTTCACCCAAAATTATTACAATAATTTTCCTCCCAAAAAATGGAAACTAAGAAGTAGACAAGGTTTCAATAAGGTTTAAGTCTCAAAGAAATTTTGGGATCAGCTGCGAATATTTACATCTTTGCCCCTGGGCTAAAATCCCGCTAGGCCGCGGTTGCGGGAGATTGTCTGCGTTTACAATTATCGCAACCGCGGTCAGAGCCATTCAATCATATAATATTGATATACTTGACTAACTGTGATCCAGTCATCAGATCGCAATCGTGGTAACTAAGGCTATGTTCTGCTCCAGGTCTTCAAACTGCACCTCTTTCCTTCTTTTGATCTTTTTTAGATCACATCCATATATTTTTATCTCATTACCTAGTGCCTACAACATATGGATATTAGTGCATTTAATCACAAATATGTCTCACTTAATCATCTAAAACATGGTAATGTGCACGAATGTTGAATTTGAATGAGTGGTAAATTCACCATTCATCAATACCCCCAACTTAAAGCTTTGTTTGTCCTCAAGCAGTATTACCTTTTTACCATAAGACAATGCACATTTATGCCTACATAAGATGACCCAATGATCACAATGACATCAAACTTAGTTACTACCTCCAGTAGCTCTTCAAACATGGTCAAAGCTATTCTCCTGACCCCCCCCCCCAACATAAAATGCAATAATTATGGAAGCAAAAGACTTCGAAGAGCAATAATGTAACAATTACTGATACTCTAGAAGTGACTCACTTTTTGACCTCAACTACACTAACTCCTGTTGCCTCTATTCCCGAAAGATGACAAAATCACCCACCTCAACTTGTTCACATGCCTCCTCACAAGAAGGAAAATTCCATACACCAAGCTACCAAATACGCAACAATGAATTTAAATGAAAAACTCTCTCCCTCACAAGAAATCTCTATGTTAACAACTGTCATACCATAGGATTGCCCCTATTTTCAATCTCCACTACAATGAATGTAAATATTTTGAGATCTCGAAGGGCTTTTTGAGCTTATAATGTATGTTCGGGGTAAGGTAGAATATCATTTAGTGTCAACATGGTTTATACCCTTCTTGAACATCTACAACACACTATTTAATCTACTTTATTGGTTATGTCCCACTTCTTTTGGTTACAAATGTGCCTACATTTATTCCCTTGTTTCACTTTTTTTCATTTCTTTTTCTTTCATGCCTTTCATCCCTTTGTTGAATCTTTTCTTCTTCTATTCATTTGTTTCAATACTTAAGCACATAGGCACTCACTAACTTTGTGGCCCAAAGTTACTTCCTTCAATCTTCACCACCCTCAACTTAGGCTTTTAGCCTTAAGTTGCAATTTTAAGTTCAAAGAGGGTATGGTTCAAAAAAGGGAAAAAGTTGAATGGCTCATGACTTTTAATGTATTTTCAAAAGATAGGTCCAAAGTCTCAGAGTGGGTGACTAAGGGTAACATCCATCCACGGGTAAGATTTTTAGGCTAAGTGGGCTTCTGATGACATAAA
Source organism: Capsicum annuum (assembly GCF_002878395.1). Lineage (NCBI taxonomy): Eukaryota > Viridiplantae > Streptophyta > Magnoliopsida > Solanales > Solanaceae > Capsicum > Capsicum annuum. Next base: position 62,892,672 of record NC_061120.1, read on the forward strand.
GATAGACTAAGATTATCTTACCAACCAAATACAATCCAAATTTAGCCTTGAGAGACTAATGAGGAAAGTTCTAGATAACAAAAGTATACATGAGATTTAGACAAATAAACTCACCGCATATGTCTTGTGGACTCATTAAGGATTCCCAATTGCCCCTCAAGTGAGAGAAAAAAATAGAATACATATCACTATTTACAAGCCAAAAATTTTGGTGTCACAAAAAGAGAAAAAGTTATTGTTAAAAGGTTGCTCACGTCCATGCCCTTGATTTTTGAAATTTTTTTGAACAGAAGGGGGTGTTTGCTTTGCATTTGCACCACGCACAATTTTCTAACTATGGCAACAACCCTAGCCTTTGTCTCACATTTTGTCTTCATATAGGAAAACAAACCATATGGCTATGCACAATTCACTAATGGTATGAGTTCGATCCCACATCCACACTGTCACAAGTACTCAGACTTTCCTTTCATTTGTGATTTCGATGCCATGGGCACTCAGATTTCCCCTGCATCTAGAGGAGTCAAAATGAACTCAGATTGAGTTAACCCTCCTAACCCGCCTAACTCGCCCAAAACTTAATAGGTTGGGTTCAAGATAATTTGCTATTGGGTAAATCTCAACCCGTTAAGTCCCAACCCATTTTCAAATTGCGTTCAAATGAACTCAATCAATCTCTATTTCAATCTGTTTGATACAAAAATTATTTCCTTAATTAAAGTAGGGAAAAAAGTGATAATATGTCCTCCCACACTCAAAATCATCCACCTCACCTCACCTCACCCCCACCTTGCCCCAACCCCACCACAAGCTAACTTACCCCGCCCCCAACTCGCCTTCCTTAAATAAATTATTTTTATTTATTAAAAAACTCTATATAAACTTTCTATCTTGTCCCCACCCACCTCATCCCTATTCCACCCTTCCTACCTCGAACCCTCACCCCTACCCCCACCGTAAAAAAATAAAAACAATTTAATTTTTAAAAGTAAATAAATAATTTTTTTGAAGAAAAAAAAATTAAATCTTACCCCAACCCCTATCTCTCCCTACTCACTACACCCGCACACCCTCCTCCCCTATAAAACATATCCCTTCCTCCCTCCCCTTCCTCCCCTCCCACCAAAAAAAAATGTAAATATTACAAAAAAAATATTTACCTCAATCCCCATCCTTTCCCTAACCCCTAACCCCTATACCCATACCCACACCCCGCCTGCTACCAATTTTTTTTAACAAAAGAATGTTTATTTTCTTAAAAAAATTGACCTCAACCCCCATCCTAAAACCAACCCCTCTGACCCCTAACCCCTTACCCCACACCCCTCCCTACAAAATAAATTTTTATTTATTAAAAAATTAAATTTTAAAAAAAATATTCTTACCCCACTCCCTACCTATCTACCCAACATTTCAAACCCATTCAAATTTATTTTCTTTATAAGGATAAATATTAATATGTTAATATTTTTTAGATTAAACGGGTTAAATTGGGCGGGTCAAAACCCAACCCAATTTTACCCACTTTAATCCAGCCCTTTTTAATCCAAAGTGAATTTAGGTGGGTCATGACCGAACTCGATACCTAGTTCAACCTATTTAATATCTTCAATCTCAACCCAACCCGCCCATTTTACACCGCTAACTGTATCTATGGCTCAAAACTCAATCACAATGCTTTTACCTTATATATTCTATCAATCTACCATAGGGAAAAGCTCGTCAAATATTACCATAATCAAAACTAAACTAAAGTAATCAAAGACAACAATACACATTTAGGGACTGGCACTCCCAACTAAGATCTAGCAGTGTCCCTATTGCATGATCAATATAGCAAGAGTAAGGATGCTCTTTGAATCTGCATTAAGAGTTACTCTTCACTGCTGACTCTGATCCATCACCACCGGCATCAAAACCTGACCACTCAGTAAGGGCCTCATAATCACTCTCTGCACTGGGAGAAGGTAGTCTATCATGGGGTTTCAAGACCTTCCACCGGCCCTTGACCCTCATCCACATCTTGCTAAAGAACTTGTCTCTATTCTTCTCTCTCTACTTTATTTTCTTATGGGAGTCCCAAAGCTCCTTGTGAGACTCCGCCAATGATAAGTATGTCATCTCGAGCCTAGAAACTATGGCTTCTTGCTTTTGCTACTCCTTTTTATACTTCTAATAGTCTAAACAAAACACATACAAATGGCTCCTAGTAGAGGGCTCTCCTAGCCCCTGAGGCATTTCTGATACCAGCTCTTGGATAACTTGAATATCAACACCAAGATCTTTCAAAGGACCGGAGGTAGATGGTCTATATCACTCTGACTCCTCAACTATCAACTTGCCAAGTCGATCTTTCTCTTTTTTCTCTTACTAGATGCACCATCACCCCGAATTATAGTTGGGTAAATTAGGGTTCCAGGGTGCACCGATGTGTTATCTGGGTATTCTACCACCCCTGCTCTCCTGTACAACTCAGTAATAAGAAAAGGGAATAAAAGATATGTACCACCATAGTTCCTGTAGAACTTCCTATCAGAAATCATAAGTCAACCAACATTCAGAGTAATGTTATCTTGTATGCAAGCAACCATACAGGCACGTATATCAGTAACTATAGTTAAGTGCATCCAAGGAGAGATCCGACTGCAAATAATGTTCAGCCATATTTAGGACTTAGCTGTGAAGTCATTCATAGATATTCCCTATTTTGTAGCCACCCAAAAGACCTTCTTGGTCGGGCACAACTTCTCTATCATCCAGCTTCCCAGCCCTTTGCCTTAAATTTTTCCATGTCTATATTTGAGAGACCATATATATCATTTATCTGCTCTGCCCTTAAATGGACATTTACCCCCCGAATCTTGATAACTGGGTTTGTGAATGATACTACACTAATATTAGCATAGAACTTGTGCACCCACTATTCATTTTCTATGCAGGGGTCCAGGGCAAAACAACTCCATCCGATGGCCATGAACCTAGCATAAAATACCCAAAAAAGTTTTGGCACTTTCTCTAAGCATATACCCCTTTTCGAGAGCATCTTAGTCCTTGGGAGCTCATCATAATATTGGTTGTGGCACTCCAAGTTCATGAACCAGACTTGATCATAGTTTTTTATGAATGAAATCTGCAAAATATGAGAACAATACAAAATCATTCATCATCACTATTTTTTATGATTAAACCTCCCTATATTATCTACTAAAGTTCATAGGATGAGTACTAGATGGTATGTGAACAAAAAGTTGAATTCCAGGAATTTTGGATGAAGTTAAAATTGGATCTCAGTTATACAATTACAGTTTCTTATCTGTGATCACGGTTTCCACGATCGCATCTGCAAGATAGCAATCACGACTGGTGCGATTGCAGACCACAATCATAGTACCTAAGACCGAACCATGCCAATTTTTCACCATTTTAAAAATCTATTTTCAGGACTAAAATAAGTTCTAAAATAAGAATTGATCATTATAAATATGAAACATGCATTCTAAGTGCTTGATCATTCCTCTTTAATGTAAAAGTACTTAGTTATTAACTCATTTGGGAAATTGAATGGCATAAGGTGTTCACCTTGTATTTTGCTAAATTTCACGCAACTTTGGGTACTCTAGGCTTCCCCGCATGCGAGCACACTATATCTAATAACTAATTTCCCACACAAGCATGATTCATCAACCATTAAATAATGAAGGCCTCAATATTAGGCCATACCTAGTTCATGCACCCTAAGGCCTTTTCATAATAATTAAGAGCATAGGTTTGAATCACTTACCGGATGAGTGATACATAGAGGATAAAAATATGTCTTTGAAATACTCTAAAGATTTCCATAAATGCAAAAAATTTTGAGATAAAAGTTGGAGAGGAAGTGTGGGGTAAATGGAATACCAATGATCTTTTAAAACTGGTCCGACCGCGATCGCGGTCAAGTATCTATGATTGTGGACACGCGAGTGACCGTGATCGCAACTCTGTTCCCATGATCGCAGTAATAGATGGCATTTCTGCACCTTGGTTTCCCCTAATCAGTCCATCATGCAAATATCCCACATTTTCCTTTTTCAATTTATTATGCACCAAAGTGCCATAAATTTATGGATTAATCAACGTCAAACTTAACATTTACTCTATCAAATTCAAAAAGAAAGGATACAGGCCACTTTTTGGGATGTGATGGGGTGACTTCCATCGAGTGCATAGTTTAACGTCTTGGCACGACACCTCTTCAACTGCCTTTTTATACTTTCACTTAGAAGATTTGAATCTCCATCCCAACTTTTGCTCACTATGTATTGAGTGATAGAGGAACATAAAATTTAGATCTTCGAAGATGAAACACGATAAATATGAGTACATGATAAGGAAATTTCTATCTTGCCACTTGGTAGAGTTGAACCTTTTACCCAGTTTCACATTAAATTTCTGATTTAGCTCCTTGGTTAATGGTGGGAACATCAATAGGCCACCAGTTGAACATCGGATGTTGAGCTCCTTGGCCTTCGAGTGTAGGGTTATCATGTGCTCATTTAAAATATGAAACTCCAAATTATTGGGATGGTTCTCATTCCCCCCAAAATACATCATTTTCTTGGGTAGATGGATTTTCATCATATCCACCAAGCCTAATGCTTAAAAATGGTTGGAATGAGATCCATCCCTTGATTTTAAAATCGCATCCCTATTAGAATCCTCACCCCAAAATGGGCTAAAGTCTTTATAAGAGATTTGATTGGCTTCTTGGTTTGACTCTAGCGTCATTTTCTCAATTTTGGCATCTTCAACTTTGTTTGGTTTGGTGGGTTAGGAAATCACCGAGGATTCTTCACTTCCAACTCATCATTAACCATATTGCTTGGTTTCTACTTTTGATTAACCTCCCCTTAGGAAGTGGGCAAGGTAAAGGTATTTATAAGATTTGTTTCCTTGCCTAATTCTTCTATCATGGCAATCTCTCTCCAAATGCATCATTGGATTGATACATGTGGTGTACATTCTCTGATGTTGCTGTTACCCGATCCAATATATTTTGAAGTATGGCATAAAAACTATAGTACCCGATATGTTATTCATCTTTTATTTCATAATGAGGCCTATTAAACTCGTAAAAAGAACTAGCATTTGGGTTAGCATAATAAAGGGAGGGAGAATTTGGACAATCACTCCAGTATCCATCGCGACCACTACATAAGGAATAATCATACTCCCGATAGGATCGAGATGGTAATTTTATCTCTCTCCGGGGAGCATATCAAAAATCTCTCCAAAAGTGGGATCCATCACAATATGGACATGAATCGTCAAGATAGGATTCCAACTACCAAAATCATATTTAAACCAAGATGCCACAGAGAAAATTAAACAAAAACAAAAACTACCTAACATAAAGAAAACAAAAGAGAATCATAAGAAAATATTTACAAGTTTGGATTTAATAAAGTAATCTAAAAGTTCAAACTAACTCAATACGACAAATTATTCCACAGCAATGGCACCATTTTTTATAATGCTCAACTTACACATCAATTAAAGTGCAAGGTAATCGTCGCCAATATATTTACCCAACTTTGAGTCGCGGTCAAATCCATGAGGAACAATATGAATGGCAATTGAATTAGCTCAAAATAAATAAAACTTGCTAAATTCAAACCTAGAATACAAGTTTGTAAGGATTTGGGGGGTTTGAGAGGGTATCAAAACTAATTGTAATTTATGGACTTTTAAAGGACAAATTTGGGGCTATGAATAATTAGAGTATAGTCAATTAAGCACGGATCTTGGGATTATGCTTTACTAGGGGCAACTTATGCATGAGAACATGATCATTCGGTGATGATTCTGATTGTTGATGATGTTGTAGGCTAGGTTGAAAGTCCTTAAGAATAGTTTGTCAACATAGTCTCAAAGATGTCATTCATTAACCCTTTTGAGTACCTAACGAGTGTGTCAATTAAATCTACCTAATACCTATATTAGGCACCACTATTTCTAGGATGGTACTCAAGGTATAGTCAATTTCACAATCACTCTTATGTCTAAGATTGTGAAAATTAGCATACTATTCCCATAAATTGTCTACTATTGACTTGGTTCCCACAACCCTCTTTCAGGATGATGTGGGTACCAAAAGTTCACCCTAAGCCCTCTTTCAAGGATGGTATGAGCTTTCAAGAGCTTGGTATTTTCACCCATAAACCCATTTGGAAGTTTGGGGTATTCACCAAAAAATCCCTACTAATTTAGTCAAGAAATAGTAGAACCTATCATCAATAAGCTATCATATGCACAAATGAATCACAAACCACACACAATTTCACTCTATTATAGAATAATTCCAAGAGGAAGAACTAGCTACACATAAGAATGATAAGAAAGATATACCCATAAATCTCCTTTGATTTGATTCATGAAAGTCTAAGTGAATGTTACATCTTTTCCTTGGGTTGAAATCGCATTAGGCTGCGATTGTGAGAGCTTATCCGTATTCATAACTATCGCGACCGTGGTCTGAGCCACATGATTGCGGTATGTTGACCATCTTAACTGAGCGTAATTACAGTCTTCACACCGCGATCATGGTAACTAAGTCTATGTTCTGCTCCTAGTCTTCAAACTGAACTTCTTTCCTTCTTTTGATCTTTTTCAGCTCGCAGCCATATATTTTTATCTCATTACCTATATGCCTGCAAAATGTGGATATTAGTGTATTTAATCAAAAATATGTCTTACTTATTCATTCAAAACATGGTAATGTGCATCAATGTTGAGTGCGAATGAATGGTAAATTCACCACTTACAACCCTAAATAACTATCAAGAAAACAATGTCATCATCTGCCTGCAAGAAAGGCTAACATATAATCCATGAATGGCATAGAAAAGTGATCCTTCTGCCTCCAATTATTTAGCGTTCGATAATCTATACAGTCTCTCCATCCCATAACTTGTCTCATGGGTAATATCTTATTCTTCTCATTCCACAATGATCCCACCCTTCTTCGGCACACACAGAATTAGGCTCACCTATTTGCTATCGGTAATAGGGTAAACTACATTTGCATCTAAGCACATAATAATTTCTTTCTTCACCACCTTTGCCATAGCTGGAGCCTAATGATGCTAATGGTCAACACTAGGTGAACACTCATGTTCCTGCTTAATCTTATGAGTACCAATACCAAGTGGAATCCCAATAATACTCATAATAGTCTAACCAATGGCACATTTAAACCTTTATAATATCGATATCAAGGCCTAAACCTGCGTATAAACTGAATCTATAGTAATAATAAAAGGTAAGGTATTGTTTCCCCTGAAGAATACATAAGTGAGAAGGGTGGCCTTCAATTCCAAGAACGGTGGCTCCTCAATAGATGGCAGAGTTGGTGGAGTCTATCTATTCTTCAAGTTAAGATCTGGCTTCTTTGGACCACAAGAATAAGAACAACTAGCAATAAAAGAACTTAGCATATCGTCATCCTAATTGATACTATCACTATAAAAGTTTATGATCGCCGTTGCTAATAATTCTACACCATATCTCTCCTCAATAGGCGCACTCACTACATCATACTTAATAGTGTCTATCACAGACACCACTTGAATATCTTTTAGTTGTCGAATTGACCAACCCACATTGAAAGTAACTTTTCCATCATTGAGCTTAAACTTTCTAGGTCTCATCTCTATATTACCAAAAGCCCAATCTATGGCTAGGGAAGGCCTTAGCAAGATAATGGAGACATCAAAATCCACCTCACAGTTGAGAATAACTAAATTATCTGGGAATATGGAGTAAGTTAAATTTATCAAAACATAACATAAAGTACCAATCGATTTCATCATAGTATGATCTGCCATCAATGATCTCATCAACATTAACTTTAGTAACCCCAAGTCACAAAATGCTTGTGTAATATTTAGGGACTCAATAGTGCAAGGAATAGTGAAAGCTTTGGGATTCTCCCTCTTTTCAGCTAATAATTGAGAAGTAAGAGCACTATAATGGTGTATATTATCAACAGGCTTAAAACTCACCATCCAGTTATTCGTAAATAAATCCTTCATGAACTATGCATAATTGGGCATTTTCTCAAATGATTATACAATAGGACTGATCACAGACAATTATTTCAACATTGACATAAATTTCTGATATTTCCCTTTTTCCTTCTTCTTCTTCAACCTTTGAGAAAAAAAAAGAGAGGTTGTGAAGTGGTCTTCAAAACTAGTTTGACCTCCTTTTCCTTTCGTTTATTAGTATAAAATCAATTTTCAACAATTGTTGACTTTTGTGATGTCTCGGCATTAGTCACCAACTTCTTAATCTCAACTTTGGGTGCATCATTAATATCTTTAGTGTCATTTCTTACCTCATCAACAACTGGTGTAGAAAGATCAATAGTAGCCTTACCACTCCGAGTGGTGATGGCTAAATAGTGATTGCCATTCTTCATAATTTTGAATGGTGTTACTTAGAAGAGTGCTCGGTTGACATTTATTCAAAGTAGCCGACATTTGGCCAAACTATTGCTCAAGGTGCTTAATCATAGTAGCATACGATTCTACTTTTTTCCTCAGTCCTAAAGAATCTTCCTTAATCTCCTTAAGGTAACTCTCTTGACTTTTTGAACCCTTAACAAGCTTTTTTAGCAATTCTTCCATTCCCAAATTAGTATCACAGTTCCCTGAAGGAACATACATACCACGCTTCTCCTTATAATGATCCTTTCTCTTTCAGTCACTATTTTTCTCTCTGCTCTAATCGTTATATCCATCCATGTAATAGTTTTGACCTTGTTTTCCTTGCCTCGAGTTCCAAGAGTCCTGATTGGACCCTTTTCCTTTCACTCAAAATCCTACTATATCTTTGTCTAAATACTTAACTTCCTTCTTAGAGTCAGACTCATCATGTCTAATAGACATACCTTATGTACCTACTGCATTCACCTTTTCAGCAGTCGTAGTTGGAAATTGCTTTGTAAGTAACCTAATTTGCATCCTCAATTTTGCTACCTGTTAAGACATTATATCATCTAGGGCTCTCTGCTCTTTGGAGGCACGAATAACCTAAGTACCAACTCTACTTTTTACCTTTCAAGTATGCCACCCTCAATTGGTATTAGAGACTTGATCTAAAGTTTTTGCTAGTAATGCTATCTGCAGCAGCTTAGTTGTTTGCATTTAGGGCTTTGAAGAATATTTCAAGCAAGTTCCTCCCTAAAATTCTATAATTGGACTCAGTCATCATCTTTTTGTTGAACCTCAATTATGTCTTGTACAATGCTTCTGCATGCAACAAAATTCATGATGTACATGTTTGCGTCATCAGTTGGCAAACTTGTAAACACACCTTTTAGGTTAAGAAACTGAACCATAGAACTCAAAACATCAATCTTCACTCCTTGGGAAAATTCAGGAAGAATGATAGATCCTGTGACAAGAGACTCAGCATATCCTAAGTCTTCTTCCAGATCATCAAAAACTAGTAAATACTGATAATCTTAAGGTTGTTAAGCTCTATCTCATCTAGCTCTATCTCTATCGATTGTTACTCAATGTTGTTCTTCCTATCTTTATTTGTCTTCTTGAGCTGCACAACAAGCATCTACCAACCTCGCATTCTCTTCAGCTAATAACTGAGCAATGGTCTGTATGGCTGTTTCTTAACCCCCCTACAAAGGTTGTGAATTCAAGAGATTTGGGTCATCTTGCACCCCATGCTCATGCACTTCCATCTTACAATTTTGTCATAAGGTCTGCTCCAGCTCAATATAAAGTGGGATTAAAGGATTGTCTTGAATTTGTGTGTGGGGTATACACTAGTGTACACCCAAAGAATAGTAGAAAATTGAAAACCAACAACCTCAATCAAAAATTCCTAACCGTATTCCCCAGCAATTGTGCTAAAATTTTATGTATCCCAAATTACACCTCCAAGAAATTATAACGTAGTTGCTGTCAAATAAAGAACCCAACAAAGTTAGGGGTCGAACCAATAGAGAATAGGACAAATTTGTATTAAGAACTTGCTAATATAGTTAGAAAGTGTAGAGAGTAAATGGGAGGATTTTGTGAAAATAGTAGTAGTAACAATGCTTGATCACTTTAGGTTGAAATCACTATAAGACCACTACTAGGACTGTGTTCCCCCTGACTTCCTAACTTCGTAGAATTATCGCGATAGTAAAATTAACCTAATGCCTTGTATGAAGAATCTAACAAGTTATGTATTACCAACTGTCTCTCGATACGCTTTGGTGAATTTTATTCTTTCCTCTCTGTCTCAAAGTGTCATTTCTAACCCTTGTCCTAGATCCTATCTTGAGTATCTCCTCTTAGCCTCAAATTAATTAGATGAAGGTCGATAACTTCAAATTAATCTTGTGATCTTTTTTATCTAATCTCAAACTCTCTCTTAAGTAAGTATAGAATACAGGCAGGTTCTTAATGTCTGTAGTCATTAAGAAGGCATACCAAAGAAAATCACAATACATACAAGAACATCAATCAATAAAAATGTTGCATTTCCTCTACTTTGTTATGCCATCAGGGTTCCCACAACTCAATTGATCCACGATGACCCAAGCACTATTAGAAGAAAGAGAAGTGTGGTCAATCCAGTAACAAAGTTCATAGTGATCCTAGTTAAGAGGTTTATCCGCTCATGTTTGCAAGAACACCCATATAATTCATAATAGAAAGCATATAAATAATCTCAGAATAAAATAAGAAAGAAAATCAAAATCTCATATTAATCTCAAACTGTAAAAAGTCAATAATAAGAATTCCAAGATCAAAAGTGTATCTTAGAGTCAATACAGTGTTGTGAGTATGTCAAGTGTGTAAACTAATAAAGAAAACTCAATAGGATATTTATTTGATATATCAGAAACCTAAAAATCCAAACCAAAATAAAATAGGAAAATTATGTCGCACCAACCTATGGACCTACTTACGGGTCATAGATACTACATACAAACCCTAGATGGATCATAAGGCTCTGCAAAAATCAACAGTTTTCAAATAACTACTTACAAAGGGTACCTACGCATCCGTAGGGACCACTTACACCTTGTAAATAGGCCTTCATAGGTCTCTAAGGAACTTTCAATCTTCGCAACATTCTTCTACCAGTTACGATGCCACTTATGAGGGTTGTAAGTGCCACTTACGACCTGCAGGTGGGTTCGTAAGTAGGCATCTATAAGTTTTCATCTTTTTTTTCTTCTCTTCAAATCCACAACCTATTTTCTTGAACAACAATACAAAATAATCATCATATCTAACAAAAAAGACATAAGTACCTTTATAATTTCTATTTCACCATCAAAACGGCCATAAAACCATGACACATCATTAGTCAAATAAATAAATTTCTTCCACTGTGGGAAGGCTCAAAGCACCAGAAACACGTATAAATCAAGGAAATGACCTAAAGGGTCATTATAATATCCACTACTAAAATGATTTTTGTCTGCAAAAGTCAATGGATAGGAAAAGCTCAAGAATTTAAAAGGATGAGGTACTGCGCCCGCAGGCTCCAAGCAAGATTCCTTTGATAACCTTTAAGAAAAAATAATACTTTAAAGGAATTTCATCGAAGGTATCCCTTTTTCACCCACTTCCTTACTTCACTTTCCAAATAATCAAAGACTCAACCTCAACAACCAATTGGCATCCAACTTAACTTAGAATTATTAATGTGCACTAACCCAAACAACAATACACTAATATCATGTTGATAGAAATATAACTAAGCAAAAACTCAACCAAGTAAAAGAAAATCAAAGGCATAAAACATGAAACCAAATCTAAATTCCAATTCGAACATTTCCTTGTCATTTCAAACCTGCCCTCTACTATGAATCACACAAAATATCATCTAATCTTGCCACGAAATCACACCATACTGACCATGAAGAACTAAAATGATCCACCAGAAATCCATAAGGGAAAACATAAGAATAATCACATAAGGTGCTGCCTCAACACATAAATAGAGATGATCAAAGCATATGATCTCTAGCAAAAGCTATAACTTGTCTGAATGACCTTCACAACCAATAATCATGAATTCCAATCATTATATCTTAAAACTAAATAATCTGATCAAAAATTCCCCACGACTATAGGTGAAACCATGCTAAGCCCAACTTAAGCACACTTCTTCTATTGAGAGGATATTGAAAATTTTGACAAACACTTAAAATTGAGGTCTAGAGTAGTATAAACTAATACTATGTGACAATGGACTATCTTGTGGGCATCTATGAAGCATAATATATCTGAACAAAATAAAACTAAGTTAGAAGGTATTGAATAGACCTAGTCAACCTACACATAAAGTTATAACTGAGTCAAATTTTAGAATGAAGGTTGTAACCAAGCTCTATGACCTATAGCTAAAATCTCAACACCAATGTGGAACTGATCAAACTCAACTGTCTAGACCAATTTTGTTGATGACTTGTCACGATACAAAACTACCTCTAGGCATAACATAATGCTCAGAGTCACAAGTGCCCTAAGCTAACTTGTGGCCGGACAAAACACTAGGAATACTAAAGCAAATAATGAGATACTGAGTGAAAGATAGACTAAAATAAAATGAGTATCATATAAAATACAATATCATACTAGAGGTAAAATTTGAGACTGGCTGACATAGTCAACATGTTTAAAATATAACTATCTATCTGGAAGCTTCTAAATCATATGAGTTATTGGGACAAGCCCCGAGATAACTCTAACTATCTAAAACTAGAATATTAGTAAAAATATTGATAATTGACCCTAAAATAATAAGGACTAGCCAAAAACAACTTTTGATATGGTAAGGAATTGTACTAAGCGTGATCTAGATGTTAAACATCAGAACCTATATTTTAAGACAATATGGCGCTAAGAAAGTATGCGACCAATATTTTAAATATACTGAGTAAGTGAGATAGGAAATAACAGATATAGGCTGAACAAGATGCATGTGACATGGTAATTTTATGCAAGACCAAGTAATAAATATGTAATGTATGATATGCGAAACAACGGAATATAAGGTCAGGGCAAGTATCTAAATTTGAACTGTTAATTGTGGAATGTGGGAGCTACCATTATCCGACATACCCCAATATGAGCTAGAAGGGGTCCAAATTGTAACCCTAGTTGGATGGGGTTACAATACCTTGCCAAGGGTACAAACACAAACTGATATGGATTCACTAACCTGATGTCCGAAAGGACTAAGGTGTCAAGCCTAGTCTAACGAGTGACAATTTAGAACCTATGGTAAATCTATAGTTCTGAGACTAAGTTACATCTACTAAAGGTCTCAACATAACTGACAGGTGAGCCTTAATCCCTGCGGTTGTTTAGTGCTATATACTACTCCCAACTAAAAGACACTAATAGCTGAAAATGATCAATAATAATAATATTTTGAAAACTAAAATTAAATGCATAATCAAAATGTATTAAACAATATGTAAATTATAGTATCTAACACTAATAAGTGTATGTATGATATCCTAGGTCATCAAGTGTTCATAACCTACCATCTCTAAAGAATGCAACTAATAATGCCAATACTACAATCTGAACGTAATAAGGAATTTCATAACTGAATATCGAAATCAAGAATTTATCAATATAATAATATTTCATAGTTATGAATATGGAAATATGATCAAATTCATGGGAAAATATATATTCATGGTTTACTCAAAGAAATAAACTCAAAATTAAGGGAATAAACACTTAACATTAAAACCCTAAGCTTAAAGGGTGAATTAAACTTGGGAAATTAAATAAAATTTGGGAAGCAAAGGGTGAAAGGAAACCCATTGATGAAATATCACATACTTAAGGTTGTAAACGTTGACAAAATCTTGGGATTTGAAGCTAAAAGTTGAAAAGCCCTAGTTTTTTTGTGGAGAAAGAAATTGCCTCTTTCTCTTAAAATTTTATAAGTGTTGAGTGAATTTTGAGGAATAGGAGTTTCGGGGGTGTTTTAGAATAATTAATCAGACCTTGGAAAGATTCAACAATGTTTTTTTGGTGTTAAAAGAGTGGAAAAGGACCAAACAACCCCTTAAATTCATATGGAAAACTACTGAAAGCAATCCCGATGGCTCTGGTGATGACTCATAGGTTCTGTTTATAAGTCGTAGTCTAGGTCATAGCTAGAGGACTAAAATTTTGTTCCTCATTGTTGTAATTATGAGTCACACAATGACTCATAGTGTGAACGAATGATCCATAGCATCTAATGACGACTCATCATCTGAGTCGTCGTCACTGGCAACTTTGACAGTGCTTCATTAAATTGGCCATAATGTTTTACTCCAATATTGGATTAGGAAAAACTAGATAAGTTGGAAATATAATTCAATTATCTATCTTTTGGTGGGTATTGAGCTCAAAAACTCTTAGTAATATTGAAGTTATGTTTTTTTGTAGTTGATTATAGCAATATTCTTCTAAAGAGTTCAATTTATATGATTAATAAATAACTTATTGTAGTTGTCTATATGCTAGGAGATATTTATGGCCTTAATAAATGTCAAAATAACTTATCAAAATACCAAAACATGATGTTTGATTTTGCAAGAACTTGAGGAATGGTTCTAATATTGTCTTGGATTTTCAAGGTGTTACAATATATCCCCCTGGGATCATTCATCGTCAAATGAAAACTAAGTTAAAGTGTTAGGGAAAGAGCTATCACTCCCATATTGAATTACTATGAGCTGAATAATAACTTGATAACTGAGTTTGTAATTGAATATGGACTAAACCAAACTCGTGAATGCATGTTATGACAAAAAATAGTTGGGTGGCCTGAGATAGAAAGAATTAATTAAGGAGAAACTATTACCTCAAGTTGGGACTACGTTCGAAGAGAAAATATAGGGGTAATTAGTTATCATATCATCCTATGTTTCCCAAGTAGCTCCATCAATTAATTAATTTCTCTAAAGAACCTTTAGCAAAGCGACCTCATTATTCCTCAGCTTACAAACCTGATGATCAACGATCTCATCAGGGACCTCTTCTTAAGAGAATATCTATCACATCCATACTCTCTAACGTAACAAATAATGTTGGAGCACAAATGCATTACTTTAACAAGAAAACATGGAAAAATTGGATGCACTATTGCTAAATCTATAGGTAATTCTTAAATCATAGGCTACATTGCCATAGCGAGTCAAAATATTATAAGGACCCACATAGAGAGGACTAAGCTTTCCCTTATTACTAAATATCTTTATACCTTTTATGGTAGAAACTTGAAGTAGATAAGATCACTAATTGGAAACTCAAGATCCTTTCTCATTACATCTGCATAGGATTTTTGATGGCTCTAAGAAATTTTAAGCCTTTCTATAATCAATTGAACATTTTCCATAGCCTCATGTACTGAATCTTCCCCTATTAACGCAGCCTCACCAGCCTCAAACTAATAAATAAGAGATCTACACCTCCTACAATAAAGTGGTTCAACCGGGGCCATTTAAATACTGGAGTGGTAGTCGTTATGATAAGAAAACTAATCAAAGGAAAATGATCATCCCAACTACCATTAAAATTAATCACTCCCTCTGTAAACATACCCTCTAAGGTCTAAATAGTCCTCTCTACCTAACTATCTGTCTGTGGGTGAAATGTCATACTAAGATGAACTTGTATACTAAGACCCTTCCAAAATATTTTCCAAAATAAGAGGTAAGCTGGGTACCTCTATCAGAAATGATAGTTAAAGATATTCTATGCAATCTCACTAACTCCCTAAGATAGAGTTTTGCATAATCTTTGACTGAATCAAAAGTCTTAGCTAGTAATAAATGGGCCGTCTTAGTCATTTGGTCCATAATAATGGAAATAGAATCATGTTGTCAATGAGTATAAGGCAACCCTGTAATGAAGTCCATATTTAACACTTTCCACTTTCATGTAGAAATATTGATTTACTAAAGTGTAACACCAAGTTTCTGGTGCTCAACCTTAACTTTTTGGAAATTTGGACACTTAACCACAAATGCACTAATTTCCATGTGATTAAATGCACTAATTTCCATATTTTGCAAGCTTGCGGGTGATGAGAAAGAAAGATGTGAATTTTAGCCAAAAAGGATCAAAAATGAAAGAAAGTAAAGCTCGATGACCTGGACCAAAATTTGGTCTCAGTTACCATGATAGTGGTCAGAAGGCTGCAATCACGGCCAGTCAAGATGGGTCATCCTACGCGAATGCGTGACTTTGACCGCAATCACAGTGGCCCTAATCACGTATGAGCTACTACGATCACAACAATGCGGGGATATACCCAGGGGTAATTTTATAATTTTGCACAGCCTACCCTAAATTCCTTAAAGGGCTTAAACCCCTTCTCATTTTTGGTATTGTACATTTTAGAGAGAAAATTAATTTATAGTTATAAAACCCTAACTTAGGCAACAAATGTATTGGGATTTCTTACTTTGAATTTGGTGAAAGTGAAGGATGGATGTTTTGAATGAACCTTTGGCTATATTTCTTCCTCTTTACTTCATAAGTAGCTAAATTTATTTGTCTTGGGATTATGTTGAACTAAGGTTCAATTGTGTGAGCGTTGTGATATATTTGTGTAGATTCTAGATTGTTGATGATGGGTTTCACTATTGCTTAGTTTAATTAGTTGGGATTTGTGGATGAAAACCCTAAATTCCCAAAATGGGTTTATGGGTGAGAACCCTAACTCTTGAAAGCTCACATCATCTTTGAAATATGGATGTGGGTGAATGTTTGGAACATATGGAATCCTTGAAAGAGGGCTATAGGGGACAAATTAATACTGGACAATAATGGATGTAGTTTGTTATCTTTTTTTTCTATCTTATAAATAAGGGTGAATAGAGAGTTAGCTATGTCTTGGGCATCTTGTCAAAAATAGGGATACCTAATTGAGATATTAGGTGGATGAAATCAACACACTTGTTAAGTACTTGAAAGGGTCAACAAGTGATATTATTGAGGTTTTGTTGACAAACTAGCCTCAAGGACTTTCGACTTAGCCTACCACATTGTTAGTAACTAGAATTTGCACCAAAGCATCCTGTTCCCACGCATAACTTAACCTTACATAGACATAATCCCAAGAGCCTTTTCATATTGAATTGCAACTATTTCCCTAGTTTGTTATCTTTTCTAGAGAATTTAAAATCCCCCACTATATTTGTACCTTAGGTTTGAATTTTGTAAGCAATTGTCATTTCAAACTTTCTCGATCGCCATTCAAATTATTCCTCATGGATTCGACCCCGACTCTTGTTGGGTTTATATTGACAACGATTGCCTTTCACTTAATTTTATGTGTAAGTTGATTTTTATCAAAAATTGGCATTGCTGTCGGGGGAACAATTTGGCAAAGTAAGTTAGTTTTATATTTTAGCTTACCTGCTTTGATTCAAACTTGTAAATATTTGTTTGTGGTTTTCTTTTATTTCTTGTGTTAGGTAGATTTTTTTTTGTTTACTTGTCGTTGTGGCATCTTGGAATGAATGTGAGTTTGGTGGTTGGAAATCTTATCTTGATGATCCATGTCCATATTGTAACGGGCCCCATATTCGGCAAGATTTTAGATATGATCCTCGAAAAGAGATG
The DNA here is from genome assembly GCF_002878395.1 of Capsicum annuum. Taxonomy (NCBI): domain Eukaryota; kingdom Viridiplantae; phylum Streptophyta; class Magnoliopsida; order Solanales; family Solanaceae; genus Capsicum; species Capsicum annuum. The sequence goes on from NC_061120.1 coordinate 62,910,320, forward strand.
CGTGCATCATCTCAATCCAATTAGGAGCATCATTTTTCTTTGTATGGTGGTCGGGATGTACATTGGAGTGATTTCCCAAATGCCCCCTCCCATTATTATGCTAACAAAAATGCTAGTTCCTCTTATGAGTTTGATAGGCGTCAAGATGAGATAAAAGAAGAATAACATGCCAGATAAAATGGTGTCAAAGAAATGCTTCAAACTCTTTTTTTATTAGGTAACCACAATGGAGGACGATGTGCATCACATGCATAAATCCATTGAGGCATTCAGAAGTAAGATTAAAAAGATAGGAGAAATAGGTAAGGAGGCTAATCTTTCAAAAATATCGTGAATGTGCACACCCTTCCAAATGAGTCTGATCGATAAGAGATATCAAGCCATGTGGTTGATGGTAAGTTTGATGTTGATGACATCTAGGTGACTTGCCAAACAATCAAACCAAAAATAGTGAAGGATTTCAAAGATGAGGAAATGGTACTAGATTCTAAAGAACAATCCAAGCAAAACCTTTGTAAAGATACTAATCCATTTCATGGTGAAAATGCCAAGAGGAATGCGACTTCAGAATTAGGAAGAAGACCTCACTCAATCCACTTTTCAACATTATACTTGGTGGAAGTGATGAAAGTTGAACCGCCTAAGAAAATGATGAACTTTGGAGATGAGTAAAAAATCAATATATTTTGGAGTTTGTCGTTCCAAATGGGCAAAATGAAGCCGCTCATTTGAAAGCCAAGATGCTCAAAGTTTCATGTCCATTTAGTTTCCTATTTATATTTTCATCAATACCCAATAAGCCTATCCAGAAATTTGATGTAAATTTGGGAAAAGGTTCAAGTCTTCAAAGTAGCGAGATAGAGGCCACATCACCACATCCTTATTTCTATCCAATTTCATCTTGGTAGATTTGAATCTTCTATCTCTCTCCCACTCAGATCATGGTAAAATAAACTTGGGAAATTGATTTAAATATTCTAAGTGGAGACATGAATGATAGATAAAGAGGTGTCATTCCACATTATTAAATTAGGTGCTCGATGAGAGGCAGCCCATCATGCCAAAAAGTGGCTCGTATCCTTATGTTGGATGTAATTATGCACTCTAGTGTCACTATTCTAGCTTATTTTGCCTTGTTTTGAGGACAACTTGAGTGCTTAAGGTTTTTATATTGATATAAATAAGAATCTTAGTGATAATGTGTGTCATTGAAATGTGCAAAGTGTATTCTTAACAAGGTTGGGTTTAATTGGATCACTTAGAGTTCAATCAATGAAACTAGTGTTACTAGCTTGACCTAGGTATTTGTCTAGTCTTATTTGTTGGATTCTAGTGTGTTTAATGTGTTCTAAATGGTTTTAATGGTTTTATTATATTTGTAACAACTTGTTGATAGTGTACAAAGTTCAACCAAGTCAAGTAAAGAGTCGAAACATGAAGTGAAAGATCATGGAAATTTGCCCTATCTTAGCTCTTGTTCTAGATTCGTCGTGAAGGATATTGCGTTGTTTGAACATCTAATTCGTGTGTTGTATTTTTGTAGGATCTTTTATGAGATTAATATGATGATATATAGATGATTTGTAGGCTAGAATACCATGGAAAAGACACCACAAAGACTTGGGTAAAAGGAGGAATGTTCAACACTTAACCAAATTTCAAGATGCAATTTCCAGAGAGGTGTCGCAATGAGCTCGCAATGCGAATTCCACACATGTATCCATATCTCATGACGCGACCTCCATAGTCATATCCTGAACTTGTGACATGACTTCCACACATGACTTTATCTTATACGACGCGAGGTCCAATCCATACACGACAAAAAATGCAATTTGAATCCTATACAACTTAGGACTTGTTGTCCACTATAAATACATCTTTGTACTTTCTTTTAATAATCTTGGAATGTATTAGATCATCAAGGAGGATACTAAAACTTATAACTTAGGATTTTATTATTTTAATTTAGTTCATACATGTTCTTAGTCGTTAATTACAAACTAGTAATTACGATTATGACTTTGCGTGGCTAGATGTCCTCTTTCTGGGGTTAAAGCCAAATACATGAGTTCTCTTGTTTTGATTTTAATTCATTGATTTTCTTATCATTGTTGGTTGTGTGTTAAATCTTATTTTAACTATTTTGAGGCTTTATCACCCTCAGAATACACCCATTGTCAACCTTGTGAACTCCGGAGAGGGAATAGAGTGATAGAACATGGGATTGAACAAAATATGGTTCATAATCTTTTATGAAATAAGTAATACGGATTAGTGACTAAGACAGGGATGTACTTAGATGCCTTACTTGATTCAAACATAGGATCATAGCTTAAACAACTTAATTGGATTATTACTTCCCCGCTCAATGATGTAGTTGTAATATCTACATTAGGTAATTGGCTAGAGGTCGGGAGACCATGATCATGCTATTAACCCTACGAATCAACAACCAAGATAAGAAAGTTAATGAATGAAAGTCAATAACATAGCACAATTGTTCAAAGTGCTTCAACCCTGGGTTTTACTTCTATTGTTTGTCCAAGAACTTTTCTTTACGCACTATATACTTTACTTGTAATTTACAAACTCCAATCTCTCTTTTGGTTACTTTGGCACCAGTTGAATCTAAATTGTGAACTAAAATTGAACCGATGTTTAACCCAGTCCCTGTGGGATCAATACTTGGCTTTTATTAGGCCACTTTACTACTTGATAAGACCACGTACACTTACGTGTGTGCTTGGGCGTTGTCATATCCTTTCTTTTTAAGTTGGTAGTGTAGATTTTATTTTTGTCATTAATTGATTTTTGGCAATATAGAGGGTGTTAGATGAGTTTGAGATGGGGAAAGTGTGACCCTTTTGCGTGATGGATTGAATAAAAGAAAAAAGAGGTGCAGAAATGCCCTCAGTTACTGCAATCGTGAACATTGTATGGCAATTGTGGTCACCCATATGTCCAAGATGGTAGACACTTGATCGTGATCGTGGTCTTATCAGATTGAAAAAACCATCATACTGCCACATCCCTCACACTCTTATTTCAAATTCTCTCTAATCAAATACTCCCCTGAGGTTATAATTAGGACACCCAAAAGTATCTTAGCATTTCCTTAGCATCATCACTCCAGTAATTCCTTTGAAATCATGTTTTAATGGTTTATTAGGCCATAGAAATACATGTTATAAGAGAGGCCTAAAACTATGTTTTTTATTGTTGAACCTTTGTTGAAATAAAATTGTATGGTGTTTTGCCATTAAAATATGGTGGCACACGTATGGGGAAATCTTGAGTGCCCAAATTGTGTGAGAAAGTAAGAAAATATAGGGAGATCACCAAGTTCTCGATCAAATTCCCAAACGAGTCTATAACTAGTAATTTTAGCATTGTGGGGGCATGATCGAGTACTTAGAAATCATGTTCTATGTTCTTAATGATTACTTATTATTTTGGAACACATTTTCGCCCTAAAATTGGGATATTGGACAGTTGGAACAGCTGGCTTGAACTGGAAACTGATACAACGATCGTGGTTCAAGGTCTGCGATCACTACATCTGAGGCTAAATCACACCCTGGGGCAAAATTCTATATTTTCAAATTCTTGTCCGAACACTACTAAGTACCCACCCATGAGCTGTAGTGGACAACATAGCATAATAAGTACAAGAAAATGTCAATGATTAATGTGGTTGTATTGTTTCTATGTTTTTCAGGTTTACATTATGAAAAATTATGACCAAGTTCGGTTGATGACTCTGAAGTGTCACAGCCAATACTATTTTAAGCTTCTAAGGGCAAAGCTATTTTTGGAAAGGGGCATATGTTTGGATAAGGAGCTAGAAAAACTTCTAGCATTTTAAGATAGGCTCATATTCACAGGGAACAGATGTTTTTCTCCGGATCCTTACCAGTCAAATGAGTCATGGCTTTGGGAGTTCTATACTAATCTTAGCATTAGTATCTTTCGCAAATCTAGTCATCAAAATTCGGGAGAAGAATATATTGTTTGGGGAAGAGCAAATTAATGATCTATACGGGCTCCCTAATGCAAACATGGTTGACTTTGAAGCAAAGGTATGTGAGTCAGGTAGTTGGATGGCTGAAAAGCTATGTCTTGGCAAGGAGGTTCCTTGGATGGGAACCAAGAGGGTCATCACAATGAATGATTTCCTTGCTAAACCCCAAATTTGGCTGGGCATCATTTTCAATTGGAACTCTTCTTGTACTCACCTGACTGCAGTTATATATCTATGTGCCCATATTGTTGCTTGTATACTAGACTGCATTCATTTAAATATCGATCGACTTATCATCTCAGACATGAAGTTCTACAGAAACCATGGTGGTATGCATCTCTTATTCCCATCTCTTATTATTGATCTTTGAAAGAGGGTTGAAGTTATGGTATACGCTGGAGAAACTCTGGTGTGCCCTAGCACCCCCATCTATCCTTTCAAAATTTAGGGTGAGGGCGCACCAGGCAAAACCAAAAAGAGGAAGATCAACTTGGGCAAGTCAATAGTTGAGAATTCAGAGTCTTACAGTACATCCACCACCAAACCTTTTGATGATATTTTTGATGAGCTGACGACCATTAAGGAGCTTGTATCCAAGTTGTCTCAGGGTCTAGGAGAGACATACACCACCGGTCATTTATATGTAGTTCGGTTAGATTCTGAAAAGTATTTGGAGGACCAGCAGACACAAGTAACCACCATTAATAGGCTTGAGAGGGCCTATTCATATTTGGAAGAGTCTTACAGGGATCCTCAGGACTCCTACGAGATGATGAAAAAAATGAAAAAGGAAAGATAAGTTCTTTATCAAGATGTGGAAGGGGGTAAAGGACCTGTAGATAGTCTAAAACCCCTAACAGACTATCTTCTTCTAGAGTCGAGGGCGATGATAAGGCACCTATTGAGTGTTCCATATCTAATGTTTATAGAGTTGATACAGATTCGGTAGGTGAGAGAAACTCTTGATGCAATTTCAGGGAGAACCTTTATCTCTATTTCTGATTTATTGTTCATGCGGTAAGGACACTGTTAGTTTATTAGTTAGGGGTGCATGTCTCTGCACAATTTCTCATTTGGGCCTGTATTATTTGGATTTATATACATTTTGATATTGTTTTATGACATTTTGGATGATTTTTATTTTTATCTGGGTTATAATTTTTGGGCACTCTGATGGTGCCCACATTTTCATAGATTAGTCACTTTTGTTTTTAGATTTGTTACTTTATTTTTATTTTTTATTTTTTATGGTGTTAGAAGACGAGCCTTTCCCTATTATAGATTGAATGATGACACTCTTAATAGAAAATCATCGTGATTGGGTTTTAAACTATGGATACAGGGGAAGTTTGAGTACCCATAGCATCAAAGCTTTAAAATATAGGGGAAGTCTGAGTACCCATAGCATTTTTGATTTAGGATTGCACTTATTCCTATGGTAAAGTCTGAGTATCCCTATGGTTTGCTCGTATAAAAGTCATAATATGACAAGCTGGCTTGGTTTGATGCCATAAATAGCAACTTGTGCATGGTGCAAATACAAAGCAACCAACCCCCTCCATCCAAAAAAATTTTGAAAATCAAGGGAACAGACGTGAGCGACTTTGTACCAACACTTTACCTCTTTTTGTGACTCTAAAATTTGGCTTGATGAATTGGTAAATTATTTTTTTTCTCTCTATTAGGAAGGGAAATTAATCCCCTTTGAGGAGTTTGCATGCCCTTTACGGTGATCATTTGTGTCAAAATCTCATGCATGACTTGTACCATCTATAACTTTCTCCGTTAGTCTCTCAAGACTAATCTTGAATTACACTTGGTTGGTGAAATTATACTAGACCAACTTTGTAAAATAGGAACTCACTCTAAGCCTAAATAGCCTACCCAGACATAGAATAGGACCCTTAGTTCCCTAATTTGAGCCTTCATGCCTTTCTTTGGCTACCATGTTACAAGCCTTATACCATTCAAAAAATTTTCTCTCTCTTTAACCCTGTCCTCCTTGAACATGAAAAATGAAAATTGAGGCTAAAAGCCTAAGTTAGGGGTGGCAAGTTTGAAAGAGTTGACTTCGGGCCATGGTAGTGTAAGTGGATGCCTTAGAGCTAAGCCAAAAAAATGAAAAAGAAAGGAATGATGGAAAGAAGAATGAGTCATGGATTCCAAAATAAATAAGTGAAATAAAGATTCCCTTAAAAAGTTGGGGAAATAAAAGATCCTAAACTAGGCATGTGTAAAGTGTGAAAACAAAGAAAGTGGTCCATGGTCAAAAGTTGGAAAGAATAGTGTGATGTAGATGTTCAAGTAGGGTGAAGCCACTTTTTTCCTAAATGTTATCCTACCCTTCCCCAAACATAGGTTACAAGATATAAAAGCCCTTCGATATCTCCAACCAATTTTATTCATTATCGTGGTGATTGAAAATAAAGGCAAGCCTATGGCATGGTACATGTTAGAATCGAGAGTCATAGTAAGAGAGAGATATATTCACATGTTATAAATCCCTTATGGTATTTTAGATAATTTAGTGTATGGGATTTCCTTCTTGTGATGAGTCATGTGAACAAATCAAAGTGGGTGATATTATCATCTTCTAAAAAATAAGGCAAAAGAAGTATAGTGGAGTTGTGGTCAATAAAGAGTCACTCTTAGAGTGTTACTGATTGTTGCATTGTTGTTCTTTAAAGTCTTTTTCATCTTTGAGAGTGTATTTTATAATTAAGGGGTGTTGTGAGAATAGCTTTGCCTATGTTAGAAGAGTTACTTGAGGTAGCAATCAAGTTTGAAGTCATTGTGACCATTGGGGTGTATAAATGGGCTTAAAGTTGCACTGTCTCATTGAATAAAGAGGTAGTGTTTCTTGAGGTCAAGCAAAGGTTTAAGTTGGGTGTTAATGAGTGGTGAATTTACCACTCATATGTATCTAAAATTCATGCACACTACTATGATTTGAAAGTATAAGTAAGACAAATTTGTGATTGAATGCACCAATTTCCATATTTTGCAGGTTTACAGGTGATGAGGAAGAAAGATGTGGATTTGAGTGGAAAAGGATCAAAAAAAGAAGAAAAGTACCGCTAGAAGACCTAGAGAAGAATGTGGTCTCAATTACTGCGATCGTCGTCTAAGGGTCGCGATCACAACCAGTCAAGCTGGTCATCCTCTATAATCATGTGAATCTGACCACGATCTTAGTTGCCACAACGCATATGATCTACCGCAATTGCAGCAACATCGGGATATGCCCAGGGGTAATTTTGTAATTTTACATATCCAACCCCAAAACGTTTAAAGAGATCTAACCCTTTCTCATTTTTGGTAGTATACATTTTAGAGAGAAATTGAATTTATAGTTACAAAACCCTAACTTAGGCAACAATTATGTTGGGATTTCTTACTTTGAATTTGGTGAAATTGAAAGATGGATGTCTTGAATGAACCTTTGGGTATATTTCTTCCTGTTTACTTCTTGAGTAGTTAAATTTATTTGTATTGGGATTATGTTGAACTAAGGTGCAATTGTGTGTGGGTTGTTGTGTATTTGTGTAGATTCTAGCTTGATGATGGGTTTCACTATTACTTAGTTTAATTAGTTAAGATTTGTGGGTGAAAGCCCCAAATTCCCAAAATGGGCTTATAGGTGAAAACCCCAAACTCTTGAAAGCTCACATCATCCTTGAAAGAAGGATATGGGTGAACATTTGAAACCCATGGAATCCTTAAAAGAGAGATATGGGTGACAAAGCAATAATGGGCAATAATCGATGTAATTTGCTATCTTTTTGTTGGTATCTTAGAAAAAAGAGTGAATAGAGAGTTTGCCTTGGGCATCTTCCTAGAAATAGGGATGCCCAATTGAGGTATTAGGTGAATGAAATTGACACATTTGTTAGGTACTCGAAAGGGTCAACAAATGATATTCTTCAGGTTTTGTTGACAAACTAGCCCCAAGGACTTTCAGCTTAGCCTACCACATCGTTAATAACTAGAATTTGCACCAAAGTTTCATGTTCCTAAGCATAACTTACCCTTAGGTAAACATAATCCTAAGATCCTTTTTATATTGAATCGCAAGTGTTACCCTAGTTTTCTATCTTTTCAAAAACATTTAAAATCCCCCACTATATTTGTACCTTAGGTTTTAATTTAGCAAGCAACTATCATTTCTAACTTGCTCAATCACCATTCACTTTGTTCCTCGTGGATTCGACCTCGACTCTTATTGGGTTTATATTTACTATGACCGTCTTGCACTTAATTTGATGTGTAAGTTGAGTGTTATCAGTGGACTATTGCAAACATTATGGGGATTCCACAAGGCATATGCACACACAAGATACAACTTAAGACGGACAGCATTATCTTGAGGCTAGAGATAATCAAGTGGTTAGATATTGGGGTGGGTTTTCCTATTCCAAACAACAAGTGAATGAGATCGGTTCAATGCATCCCAAAGAAAGAGGGATCACAATGGTTCCAAATAAGAAGAATGAATTAGTACCAATGATTCCAGTGGTTGGTTGGAGAGTATGCATGGACTACAGAAAGCTAAACAAGTGGACACAAAAAAACCACTTACTTATGCCTTTCATGGATTAGATGTTGGACAGATTAGAAGGCAGTGGTTGGTACTATTTTCTTGACGGGTATTTAGGCTACAATAAAATCATGATTTCCCCCGAACACCAAGAAAAGACTACTTTTACTTGCTCCTATGGGACCTTTGCATTCAAGAGAATATTGTTTGAACTATGCAATGCATCTACCACTTTTTAGAGATGTATGATGTCCATATTCTCCGAGTTGGTAAATGACACTATTGAAGTGTTAATGGAATACTTTTTAATGGTTAGGAACTTATTCAATGACTATTTATCTCATTTGGCTAGTGTACTATAGAGATGTAAATAGTGCAACTTGGTACTAACCCTAGGAAAAATGCCACTTCATGGTTAAATAAGAAATTGTGCTAGGGTACAAGATCTCTAAACATAGTATTGAGGGAAATAAAGTGGAGATAGAGGTAATTAATAAGTTTTCACCATTAGTGTTAGTCAGAGGCATACGTAGTTTATTAGGTCATGCAAGTTTTTATAGGAGGTTCATCAAGTACTTCTCTTAAATTGCAAGCCCTCTATTCAAGCTTTTAGATAAGGAGGTGAAATATTTGTTCAATGATGATTGTCTCAAGGCTTTCAAATGCCTAAAGCAGTGGTTGATTTCAACACACATTATTATGTCTCCTAACTAGTCAGCACCTTTTAAGGTAATGTGCGATGCGTGTGGTGTGGCCTTGGGAGCTATTCTAGGATAAAGAAGAGAAATGGTATTTTAACCTATCTACTATTCCAGCAAAGCTTTAAACCCTACATATAAAACTTACATAGTTACAGAGAAGGAGCTACTTACGATAGTTTTTGCATTTGAAAAACTTTTTTCATTTTTTATTAGGACTAAAGTTATAGTACAAACTGACCATGCAGCCTTGAGGTACTTAATGTCAAACAAGGATACGAAACCTAGATTTATTTGTTGGGTTCTGTTGTTGCAAGAGTTTGATTTTTAAGTCAAGGACCGAAAAGGTAAACAAAATTATGTTGCAGACTACTTATCCATACTAGTAGAGAAAACCATATAGAAACTAAGGGATAATATTGACATAGATTATGCTTTTCCTAATGATTGATGTTGGAAGTATTTCAAGATTTGATTCTCTGGTTTTCTGATTTCGCCAATTATTTTGAAAGGGATCTTATCCCAACTGATCAATCATTCCACCAGCAATAGAGATTTATGCATGAGGTAAGGAAATACTTTTGGGATGATACATATTTGTTCAGAGTTTGAACTGATGGTGTGATTCAAAGATGCATTCCAGAGGTGGAGATGATGAAAATTCTGGAAGCTTGTTATTTTTCATTTTTCACAGAATGTTAGGATTAAGGCAACATTTTATGGTGCGAAGAACTCTCCATGGCACCTGTCTGGAGTTAGAGCTGTTTGATGTATGATGGAATAATTTCATGGGCTCGTTTGTTTGCTCCTGTGGTATGAGATACATTTTGGTAGCATTTTACTATATGTCAAAATGGGTGGGGAGAGTTTCGCTTCCTTACAATAAAGGTAAGAGTGTCACTACCTTTTTAAAGAGGAACATTTTTTCCCAATTAGGCAATCCACGTGCAATTATCAGTGACAGTGGGTAACACATATATAATTGCTTCTTTAAAGCACTTTTTGATAAAAATGACATGAGGAATAAGGTGGTAACACCTTACCATCCTCAGATAAGTGGGCAAGTGGAAGTCTCTAATGAAGAGATAAAGTCTATATTGGAGAAAACTGTGAATGCCAACAGGATTGATTAGTCTAGAAAGTTAAATGATGTATTATAGGCTACCTAATAGCCCATAAGACCCTCATAGATGCCAGTCCATATCAGCTTGTGTACGGCAAAGCATACCACTTACCAGTTAAGCTTGGGCAAAAGGAACTATGGGTATTAAAATGGCTAAATTCTTATAGCTCTAATGCAGCAAACTTGAGGTTGAGCAAGGTGAATGAGTTGGATGAATTTCAACTCTTGGCTTATGAAAGATCAGCCATATACAAAGAAAGAATGAATTTATACCATGACAAGAAGATTGAGAAGAGAATATTCACACCCGATGAGTTAGTCTTGTTGTATAATTCAAAACTACGCTTATTTCCTGGTAAGATAAAATAAAGATACACTGGATCATTTATTATGGTGAAGGTGTTCCCATATGGTTCTATTGAGATAAAGCGTGATGGTGATATCACCTTTAAAGTGAACGAGCAGCCAGTGAAATATTATATGGAAAACCTTGAAAAAGTCTGAGTTTGAGTTGAAATAGACCTTAGCAAAGACTAAGTAACAAAGGGAACTAAGTCATGTTGAGGCAGTAAATCAAGCACTTCTTGGGAGGCAACTCAAGGTATTTTATTATTGTATTTGTGTTTGTAGAGGTTTGATACATTGAGGACAATGCATAATTTTTTGTTGGGGTGGGTCTTCTTGTGGGTCTTAATGTCTTTTTGGGGTTTTTGTTGTTGTGCCTCTTTTCCCCAGAGTCTTGGTCCTAGTAGAGCTAACATATTTAGGTGTATTTTGTTTTGTTTCATGATGTTTTGTGGTTAATTAGGAGATTTTTAAGTATTTAGAGCAGTAGTCATGTTTTTGGTTGATTTTTGAAACCCCTCCAAAATTTTATGTTTTAGAACTGTGTGATTGTATATATTTGTGAACATTTTTGATCTTATTATGTCATTAGAATTAGGGATATGATAATCACTTGCTAAAAATTACATAAACTAGATAGGTAGTAGTTTGTAATATTGACCTTATGCTATGTGCGTGTAAGATACTACCAAGTTCCTGTTGTGTGTTAGATTCAGAACTTTCCTGGTTTGTCTTGCCTAGGTTTAAAGATAGTCTCGATTAGGAAAGGATCATAGGCCGTTTTGATTTTAATCCACTTGTATCCTAAATGACCTTCCATGAGTGAATTGTATCCCTTGATCCCAGTTTTGATCATGAATGTTTATTTTTATTGTTACATCTTTCACCTTCCCTTTTATGTTACAATGAACTTTTTTTGGCCCTGTTCCTCCTTAGACATTATGCACTTTAAATCAGGCAAAATGCCTAAGTTGAGGGAGGTTATCATAGGGGTGTGTATTGTTAAATGGGTATAAAGAAGGGTAAAATAAGAGAAAAACATAGTAGGGGTGGGTGTGGTAGTAAAGAAAATAAAAAGAAAAGAAAAAATTATGAAAAAAAGAAAAATAAAGAATAAAAGACCACACCTAACATGAATGTATAATAAAGAATAAATGGAGAAATAAGGGTGGAATAAAATAGAAATTGGCTAGTAAGTGAGACCCCAAGGTTAGTGTAGTGCCAAGGAGGATTAGTCACTTGATATGTCTATATGTACCATACTAAAACACCCTGAGTTTTGGACCCTTAGAAAATTTTTTAGATTTTTTTATTTTGGACATCGTACGACTTATGGGTACCAGTCGTATGATGGGGTACGATTGTTATGCTCTTGGATGTATGCTAACAAGCTTTGGCTGGTGGGTTGGATAGTTTTATGGAATGGATATGACTTGGGTGGGTATGAGTCGTATGGTTAGTGATGAGTTGTATGGTTTAGTTTCTTCTTTAATTAATTTGAGACTTAGTCACTTAACTTTGATCTATGTACAAATGGCTCACCATGACCCATAAGTTAGGGTACGAGTTGTATCAATGACTCATTTGGTTGAAAGTGTTCAAACTTTCTTTGACTCTATTCTGATAGAGACATGGTTTAGGGGTACTAATCGGATGGTTGGGTAGGACTTGGTTTGGGTAAGTCATATGTTGGACAGTGTTGGGTCCAAGGGGGTGGCCTAGGGTGAGAGTGGTGAGTACCACTCATATTAAAGGGTACGAATGGTATGGGGGAGTCATTCCACCAGACGGGAATTTTAAGCAGTTTAAGTTGGGGGTAATCTAGAAATTTCACCACTTAACTACTTAAGGCCCCACGACTTATATAACTATTGGGACATCATTTACTTTATTATTTTAATCTAAAACACTTAAAAACTCTCTCTAATTCTCTCTAAGGCTCTTGGCTAAAGAAAGGATAGGTTTTTATCTAGAGGATCAATTTGGGGTTTGTATGGGTGATTACTCTCTATTACCTGCATAATCTAAGGCATCTACTCCTCCCTCATTGTTAATTCAAACTAAAGGCATGTTTTGTACAATGTCTCATGGCATAATTATATGTATGGTTTTGGGTTTTCAAATATATGTTGGGGTTTTGGTATTAAATGTTTGTTTATGGTTTTTCCCATGTTTTAATTATGTTTTCACATGCTTTAATGGTGGTTAGGAAAATTGGTTTTATGCGAATGGTTAATTGGTAATTGGAATTAGTTTTGGAAACACTATGACAATATGTTTGATAAAATGCCTATGAGAATGCTTTTACAATATTATTAGACTTTTAATTAAACTATTGCATAGTATGGTTTGGTAATGGAACCCTAAATGGTTTGGAATGGTGGAATGATAAGTTTTGGTTTGGTGGTCATAATTATGGTTAACTAAACTTCCTTGTGGGGTATAAGGGAATCTCTCAAGTAAACAAGCTAACGAACAAATTGTAGGGTACATAGGATTCCCCCAAGAAAACATAATAATGAAACACTTGAGTAGTACAAGGGATTCCCCCAAGTTAACTTGATAATGTAATCTATGGGTACATGGGTATCCCTTTATATAAAAAGGTTGGCAAAGTACATTGCTTGCAAGCTATAGTCGGTATGATGATACCACTAGTCATAGCCTTGGTTAATAATAATGGAATAATGATTTGGTTGGATAGTAATGGCTATAATTGGAAAATAATGGTGGGGTGTGATAGTTAATCGTGAAGGTGTAAGTCCAATGGAAGGACACTGGAAACTCAAGTTTCCCAATATAAAAGTTAGTCATAGCATCCATAGATGATACTATGAGGTATATGGGAATCCTATAAGTACATTGTACATATGTATCATGGAGAGCAAAGGGTACTTAGAAATCCCCTACTCTTATGGTATCTATGGTGAGTGTTGCTACATGTATTGGGGCCTATTCAGGGGTTACACTAGACTTATATAGCCCATGGGTGGTTCTAGGATGGTTAAGTTACACATACCCAGGTTAACAATTTTAAAGTCATGTTAAACCCGGCTCTCTTTCCCAGTATGGTTATATATATGTATGATTTATATGCATATAGTTAGTTTACTTGATTATACTGGATGGCATTATTTTATCCTTATCCTGAGTTCATGCTAGAGTTCACCCGCTAACCAATCTTCTGGCAGCTGAATCCCTATACGATACAGGAACTGGCCATTCTAATCCTTCTTAGCAATCGGATTTGGGATCAGTTATTGGATTGAAGTGGTGAGTCTTCATATTTTTGAAGGCTCTATTTTATATCATAGATGTCTTTACATACTTTGGTTATCTTAGGGATATTGGTTTTGGCTATAGTTGGGGCATATCCTAACCAAATATTATTTTTCTTTTGGTTAGAGGCTTTATATGACTACTATAGGTTGGAATGGGCGGTGTCGTTATTGGTGTCAGCCTTAGTATTGGCATTGGTATTAGGGATAATATTGGTGGACTAAATTTATGATTGTTCCATCATTTTATGTTATGTTATGTACAGGAATAGGGCTTTTATGTTTGTTTGGTTATAGTTATTGGTTGGTATTGTATGGTTGAACTTGTTTGGGTCAGTCACGATTAAGGACCTAATCCAGAGTTTGGTATTGTAATAAACATTATCTTGTTATACGTTCGAAGTTCTTCCAACTCAAGGTATGCATAATAAGATGTTGGGTTGGGTAATGGGGGTTTTCCTCGATCTTGGTTGGACTTGGGATGCCCATTAAGACAAGGCCCTGGTTTGGGTCATGTCAAGTTTGTATCAGAGCTTTAGGTTTATAGTCAATTAGTAGTCCACAAAGCCATGTCGAGTAGAGTCTCTTTTAAGGGTGTATAGCGTGCTACATTCATAAGAGAGAGGCTACAAGGTATTTAGTAATGCTTCACTTTCTTGGTATTTATTTTCAAGCATGGAGTCTAAGTCTTGAAATCTTCTCTAATCCTAGTTTTTTTGCTTTTCATATCATGCCTCAATGATCTGAGATGCAAGGTAACTCTTCTGTCCAAATTGGGGATAATGTTGAAGGGAAACATACTACTCAGGGGATCCGTACTCATTCTAAGGGTCCTATCCTTGATTGTTTTAGAGTTCCATAGATTGTTACTAGTCCTCCTTAGTGTGAGGTGATGAATGCAAAATTTTATTAATCGATTCATGTTATTGCTCAGTTAGTTATTGCACAGGCTGAGCAGGATGCATCTGGTGTTTCATCTGCTAAGGCCAGAAGGGTTTGCTAGTTTATGAAGATGAATCCACCTACTTTTACTAGTGTGAACATGGAGGAGGATTCTCAGGGTTTCTTATATGAAATGGAGAAAATCCTCAGGGTGATGCAGGCCGTAAATATGGAAGAGGGAATTTTACTATTTATCAGCTTAAGGATATAGTGTACCAATGGTACTAGGAGTGTGATAGTGCGAAAGGTGATTTTGAGGAGTCAAATTTGTGGGAGACTTCCTCTAATGCTATTCTGGATCACTTTTTTCCTCAGGAGTTGAGGGAAGCAAAGGAAAAGAAATTTGTCAATCTGAGAGAAGGGAAAATTTGGTCAAGGAATATGCCTTGAAAGTTCATCAGCTATCTAGATATGCTTTATAATTTGTGTTTGATATAAGGGAAAGGATGAGAAAGTTCACTTTAGGACTGTCTCAAGATTTGATCCTTAAAAGTAAGACTACATTACTGACAAGGACATAGACATTTCTAGGTTGGTGGTTCATATGCAGCTAGTGGAGGAGAAAAAAAAAAGAAACAAGTTGAATTTGGGGAAAGGCAGGTTAAGAATTTTAAGATATCTGAATAGAGTGGTACTCAACAGAAAGGTGCTTAGGATGGCAGTAAGTTTCCAAAGAATAAGTAGGGGAGTTTTTCTTCCTTCTCTGCAGCTAAGGCTCCTCGCCCAAGTAGTCAGGCGATAAGCGTCAGTAGGGTTGTGAAAATTTTTGGGCATAGGGTGCCTACTCTCCAGCAAGTAGGGCTTAGTCGGCCTCATCATGCCGTCCTTATCGGTTCTATTCTAAGTTACATAGGGGTTTCTGTAATAAGGGAAGAGACCAATATTTCAAATAAGGTCAGCCAGGCCATATGGTTAGAACCATCCAGTTGGTGAGGGTTCTTCAAGGATGAGCAAGACTTCGGTTGCTTCATCTTTTTCTCCTGCACCAAAGGGTGCTTTTTCTGCATCAGTTTTTGCTTCTGGTACCGACGTAGGTCAGAATAGGTTATATGCTCTTGCTAATCAATAGGAATTTGAGGCATCACCTAATATCGTGAATGGTATATTACAACTCTTTTCTCATGATTTTTATTGTTTCCATAATCTGGGGTCCACTCTCTCTTATGTGACCCTATTTGTGGATATGAATTTTGGTTTCAATCCTGATATTATTTCGAATCCATTTTTGTTTTTACCCTGATAGGTGACTTTGTGATTGCTAAAGGGGTCTATAATGGGTTTATGGTATTTATTGGTAGTAGGCAGACTTTGATGGATTTGTTTAAACTTGATATGGTGGATTTTGGTATTATTTTAGGGATGAATTGGTTACACTCCAATTACCCATCCTTAGATTGTCAAAACTGTAAGGTTATCTTTAGGTTCCCTGATAAATTGACTATTGAGTAGGAGAGTGGTTCCCTATATCCTATGAGGGGAGGTTTATTTCTTATCTTAGAGATCAAAGGTTAATCTCAAAAGGGTGTCTTTATCATCTGGTTTAGGTTAAAGATTCTAACTCAGAAGGTTCTTCTTTGCATTCATTTTTGATGGTATATAAGTTTCCTAAGGCTTTTCTGGATGATCTTCCTTGTGGTTTTCTGGATAGGGAGATTCAGTTTGGGATTGATTTTCCTTCGGACACTCGTCCAATATCTACTCATCCTTATAGAATGGCTCTCGTTAAGTTGAGGAACTCAAGAAGCAACTTAAGGATCTCTTGGATAAAGGTTTCATCTATCCTTGTGTGTCCCCTTAGGGTGAACAGGTATTATTCCTGCGAAAGAAGAATGGTTCCATTTGGATGTGCATTGACTATCGATAGTTAAATAAGGTGATGGTTAAGAACAAGTATCGTCTTCCAAGGATAGGTGACTTGTTTGATCAGTTGTAATGTTCCAAATTCTTTTCTAAAATAGACATTTGGTCTAGGTATCATCAGCTTAAGAGTACGGAGATGGATATCCCTAAGACGTCTTTTCATTCGGTATGGGTATATTGAATTCTTGGTTATGTCATTTGGTTTGACTAATGCCCTAAAAGCATTTATGGATCTTATGAAAAGGTTTTTAGGTAGTTTCTGGATCTTTTTATCATTGTGTTCATTGATGACATTCTCGTTTATTCTAAGAGTGAGGTGGATCTTCCAAATCACCTCTATATGGTATTGCAGACCTTGAAACAGCAACGGTTGTATGCCAAATTCTCAAAGTGTAAATTTTGGTTGAATGCTATAACTTTTCTAGGTCATATTATTTTTAGTGAGTGGATCATGATGGATCCACAAAAGGTGGTTGTGGTTAAAAGGTGGCCTAGACTAACGACTACAATGATAGATGTCCCATTGACTAAGTAGACTCAAAAAAAGGTAAAGTTTTCTTAGTCGGATGCTTGTGAGGGTAGTTTTGAGAAGCTGAAGGATAAGCTAACTTTGGCTTTGATTTTAACATTGCCTGGAGGTAATGAGGGGTTTGTGGTTTGTTGTGATGCATCTCATATGGGACTTGGTTATGTTTTGATGTAACATGGGAATGTGATTGCTTATGCTTCTAGGCAGTTAAAGGTTCATGAGAGAAATTATCCTACTCATGACTTGGAGCTTTTAGCGGTGGTTTTTTCTTTCAAAATCTGGTGGTATTATTTGTATGGAGTTCACATGGACATCTTTTCTCAAAGACTATCATATGAGTCTTCACTACCACCTAGGTAAAGCTAACGTAGTTGTTGATGCTCTTAGCAGGTTGTCCATGGGGAGTTTATCTCATGTGGATAATGAGAAGCGGGAATTAGTGAAGGATATTCATAGCTTGGCTAATCTTGGAGTTCATATCTTTGACACCAATAATGGTGGTATAATGGTAAAGGTCATCTCTTGGTGCAGAGACCAAGGAAAAGTAAATGCTAGATACCATTTTAATGAAAATCAAGAGTGATAGTGGTGGGAAACAGGTGATGATGTTTTAGATTAGCGGTAATGGTACCTTGAGGTACCAAGAGAGGTTATGTGTTCCTGATATAGATGGTTTATGATAATGGATATTTTTTGAGGTGCATAAATCACGCTATGTTGTTTATCCCAGTACTACAAAAATGTATTATGATCTCAAGGAGATTTATTGATGGAGTGGTATGAAGAGAGATGTGGCTATTTTTGTGGCCAAGTGTATGGAGTGACAATAAGTTAAAGTTGAGCACATAAGGCCTAGGGGGTTATAACAGGAAATTAAATTTCCAAAATAGAAATGGGAGGTAATCAATATAGATTTCATTACCGATCTTCCTTGGTATCGAAACTAGTTTGATTCAGTTTGGTTAATCAAGGATAGGATGACAAAGTCCTCTCACTTCTTTCTAGTAAGGACTAACTTTTTGGCTGAGGACTATGCAAAGTTGTATCTTCAAGAGATTATAAAGTTGCATGGGATACCTGTTTCGATTATCTCTGATTGTGGTATGCAGTTTTCATCTCACATTTAGCAGTCTTTTCAGAAAAGGTTGGGGACAAAGGTTATTCTAAGTACTACTTTTAATCTGCAGATGGATGGGCAGGCAGAGAAAACTATTAAGACATTGGAGGACATGCTTCGTGTGTATGTGATTAATTATGGTTACAAATGTGTTGAGCATCTACCTTTGGTATATTTTTCTTACAACAATACATATCATTCTAGCATTGGGACTCCTCTTTTGAGGCATTGTATGGTAGGAGGTGTAGAACTCTTATTTGATGGTTCGAGATTGGTGAGACTAATATGTTCAGTCTGAATCTAGTTTATCGGGCTTTGGAAAAGGTGAAGGTGATTCAGGATAGTCTTAAGGCTTCCCAAAGTTTCCAAAAGTCCTATACCGATATATGGCGTAGAGACTTTGAGTTTGAGGTTGGGGATAAGGTGTTCCTAAGGGTATCTCCCATAAAGAGAGTGATGCGGTTTGGTAAAAAATAGAAGCTCAGTCCCAGGTATATTGTTCCTTGTGTGGTTTTGTAAAGGGTTGATAATGTTGTGTATGAATTAGAGTTTCCCCCTAATTTGAGCTCTATTCATCCGGTATTTCATGGCTCTACATTGAGAAAGTATCTTAGAGATCCTTCTTCAATGGTTCCTTGGAAGGATTGGGTATCTCGGATTCTCTATCTTATAAAGAAGTCCTGGTTAAGATATTGGATGGGTAGGTTTGTCTATTACAGACCAAGGATATGGCCTCGGTTAAGGTTGTATGGTTTAACCACAAGGTGGATAACGCTACATGGGAAGCAGAAGCGGACAAGAAATCTGAATATCCATATTTTTTTTGCTTCGGATACTCATGCGGAAGGTAAGTGTTCTTGATCACATCTTTGTTTTCTATCTTGGTTAAAGGTTGTAATAATAGTTGATAATTCAAATGAATCATGCTTGTGTTTGACCTACCCTGTCAGTCATTCGGGGATGAATAATCCTAGAGAGGGAGACTAAAACACCCTAGATTTTGGACCCTTAGAAAATTCTGCTTGATTTCTGGATTCTGGACATCATACAACATGTAGGTACCATTCGTATGATGGGGTACAGTTGGTATACTCTTGGTTGAATGCTAAACAGTATTGATTGGTGGGTTAGATTGGTTTTTGGAATGGATATGACTTGGGTGGATACGAGCCGTATAGTTGGTGACGGGTCGTAAGGTTTGGTTTTTCCGTTACTTAATTTGAGACTTAGTAACTTAACTTGGATCTGAGTTAGAGTGGATCACCATGAGCCATAAGTTAGGGTACAAGTCATACTATTAACTCATATGGTAGATAGTGTTCAAACTTTCTTTGATTCAATTCAGCCAGAGATATAGTTTAGGGGTACTAATCATATGGTTGGGTACAACTTGGTTTGGGTAAGTCATATGTTGGATAGTGTTAGGTCTAAGAGGGAGGCCAAGGGTATGAGTGGTGGGTACCACTTGTATTGAAGGGTATGACTTGTATGGGTGATTCGTACCATCTGATGAGAATTTTAAGCAGTTTAAGTTGGGGGTAATCTGGACATTTCCCTACTTATCTTCTTAAAAACGCACGATTTATATCACTATTGGGACATCATTTACCCTAATATTCTAATTTAAAACACTCAAAAACTCTCTCTAATTCCATCTAAGGGTCTTAGGTAAAGAAGTGCTAGGGTTTCATCTAGAGGATCAATTATGGGCTTGTACGGGTGATTACTCTCTATCATCTTCGTTATCTAAGGCATGTATTCCTCCTTCATTATTAGTTCCAACTAAAAACATGTTGTGTATAATGTTTTCATGGGATAATTATATGTAAGGTTTGGGTTTTCAAATATATGTTGGGGTTTTGATATTAAATGCTTGGTTATGGTTTTTCCCATGTTTTAAATATGTTTTACATGCTTTAATGGTGTTTTGTACAATTGGTTGTATGAGAATGGTTAATTAGTAATTGGAATTGGTTTTGAAAACAATATGCCCCTAACATGTTTGATAATTGCCTATGAGAATGGTTTTACAATATTATTGGACTTTTAATGGAACTATTGCATGATATGGTTTGGTAATGTAACTGTAAATGGTTTAAATGGTTTGGAACTATTAAATGGTAAGGTTTGGTTTGGTGGTCATGGTTATGGTTAATTAAACATCCTTTTGGGGTACAAAGAAATCCCCCAAGTAAGCATGCTAATGGACAACTAATGGGGTACATGGGATTCCCCCAAGAAAACTTAATAATGGAACACTTGTGGGTACACGGAATTCCCGCAAGTTAACTTTATAATGTAATCTATGGGTACATGGGAATCTCTTTACATAAAAAGGTTGACTAAGGACATTGCTTGCAAACTATAATTGGTATAACGATACCACTACTCCTAGCCTTAGTTAATAATAATGGAATAATGGTTTGGTTGGATGGTAATGGCTTTAATTGTGTAATAATGGTGGGGTGTGATAGTTGACCGTGAAGGTACTAGTCCAATGAACGGACACTGGAAACTCATGTTTGCCTACATGAGGGTTGGTTATAGAGACCATATATGATACTATGAGGTAACTATGAATCCTCTATGTACACTGTACATATGTATCATAGAGAGTGAAGGGTACTCAGGAATCCCTTACTATTAAAGTATCTCCAGTTCATGTGGATACACATATCGAGAACTCTTTGGAGGGTTACACTGGACCCATATAGCCCATGGAAAGTTCTAGGATAGTTAAGCTACACATACCCAGGTTAACGATTTTAAAGTCATGTTAAACCTGGCTCCCTTTCCCAGTATAGTTACATATATATGTATGGTTTGTATGCATATAGTTGGTTTACTTGGTTTTTCTTGATGGCACTATTTTATCCTTATCCTGATTTCATGCTAGCGTTCACCCGCTAACTAATCTTCCGACGGCTGTATCCTCACATGATGCAGGAACCCACCATTCTACTCATCCTGCTTAGTGATTAGATTTGGGATCATTTATTGAATTAAAGTGGTGAGCTTTCATATTATTAAAGGCTCCATGTAATGGGTGTCTTTACATGCTTTGGTTATTTTATGGATATTGGTTTTGGATATGGTTGGGAGCAGCCCCAATCAGATATTATTATTATTTTTTTGTTAGAGGTTTTGTGTGACTACTATAGGTTGGAATGGGCAGTGTCGTTATGTGTGTTAGCCTTAGTATTGGCATTAGTATTGGGTATGAAACTGGTGGACTGAATTTATGATTTTTCCATCCTTTTAAGTTATGTTATGGACAGGAACATGGTTTTTATATTGACTTGGTTATGGTTGTTGATTAGTATTGGATAGTTGAACTTGTTTGGGTTGGTCACGGTTTTGCATGGTTTTTAGATCGTGATCAAAGTATGTTTGATAATCGAAGAAGAGCTAAGAAGATGACTCCTAGTAACTACTAAGACAGCCTATGGGCCGCATGTAGGACCTACGGACCGCAGATAGGTAAATCAATTTCCAGAAGTCCAAAATATCGAGAGCTGAACTTGTAGGAATTTTTCATCCGGTACCTATGGTTTGTACCTATGCCCAAGGTCAGGATGAAGGTTCTACCTGCGCCCAGTGCCAAACTACGGGTATGGACCACATGTGGCCACTGACCCTGTTTTCTCCTATTTCATTTGGGCTTTGGTTTTAGGGTTTCCTCATGTTCTATAAATACACTTTATGTGTTTTTTAGTAGTGGTTACGCACTTTTGATACTCACAAACATATTTGATTCCAAGATTCAATTTTGATCTTGAGATTTATGTGTACTAACTTTAGTTGATTAATTCAGTAATGGTTGTGGGTTTTTACGAATCTTAGCATTGTGATTTTGATGTCTCCCAAAACTAACCTCCAAATAAGTATGTTGCTATCGATGCCAAATATAGTCACCCAACTAGGTTGGGGTCGAACCCACAGGGAAAAAGATGAACAGTTGCTTAACTTGATGGAATACATGAGTAGTGCAGAAAAGTAAATAGCGGAATTTATAAGTAATCAGTAAGTAGTAACCAAACTTGAATGCTTTGAGTTGTAAATAATAGAAGACAAACACTAGGACTATGTTCCCTATTTCTTCTTAACTCTGTAAGTTTCTCGTGTTCAACCCACCTATTTTGTTGCCCTGCATGTAAGGTTACCAAGCTCTGTATTATTAAAAGTCGTGTGAACGTGCTGATAAATCTCACCATTTACCTTGTGAGTCTCAAGGTTTCGCCTTATTGCTCCTTGTCTATGAGTTCAGTTTAACTCTCAGCTTTTGAGTTTCAACTTTATTAGATGCTATGGCGGAATGACAAGATTGAAGTGAATCTCAAATTACTGTCTGAATCCTCTTCTCCCAATCTCAAACTACCTTGTGGAGACGTTATTGAATATAGGAAATCCTCAAGCTTCTACAGTAGCTCTGAGGTCAATTATGATAAAGAAGATTAAGATACATGCATCTACTTTAGAATAGATGAATCTCCCACTTCCTTTATGTGGTTAATCCACCAGGGTTCCCATAACCCTTGTCAGGGAAGTTAGTCGTTCATGCTTATGCAACAATCCATGATTATAACGCCCCAATTTTCTAAACTGAAATGCTACACGGTGCCCATGACCACGAAGGACCACAAGCTAACCTATGACTTATATCTGTACCTAAGCACTAAATAACCATACTGTAAAATATGCGAAAACATAATATTGTAAGATCATAAGGTTTAAATCTGAATAAATATCTGATAAAATAATATCTAAAAATGGTATAACAATACCAACATAAATCTAAAATATTTGTCTGACATGCTGTAGTTTCAAAATCTCTAAACTGACCTGAATAAGGAGTTGAGGGGACATGTTCCCAACTAACACCGTCTACTGAAATAAACTGAAAGATGGAATAGTGATATGAATAATAACATAATTGTCCTCGAAGGATGAGGACTCACTATTAATTACTGCTGTTGGCTGACTCTAAAATTGCTAAGGGAGCTCTGGATCCCGTGCATCCAAACCTATGGTATAAGACACCTTAGCGCGAGAAAAGTATGCTCCAGTACTTTGAATGTACTGGATACTGAATTCTGTGTACTGATTTACTGATATCTGAGTTTACTAAATAAAGAGAAACTGATGTTATATTACTGATAAAGAAAATAATTGTTTCTGATAGTTCTGATTATGAAGAACTGATCTGATTGACCGTATATAATAGGCCTAAAACTGAGTTCATGTTAACATGACTACTGAGTATGAATACTTATGACATTTATATACTGATAACATATTATGACTGATAACTGAATTCTGATAACTGATATGTCTGATAACATAAGATCTGATAACTTATAGCATGAATGATTGTATCTGACAGTCCTGAATCTGATGGAACTAGCTGAGTTCCATACTATATCTGAGTTGACTGTATCTGTCAGTCCTGACATCCTGAAGAACTATCTGAGTTCTTTTACTAAGACTGATACTGAAACTGTGGGAAGTAGTTATCTAACTGACATGCCCCAAATATGCTATAATAGCTAAGATGGGGTCCAATCTCTGCCCTGATTGGAAGGGTGTCAATACCGCGCCACTGGTAAGGACAAGCTGTGAGTGACTCTCATCTGGTAGGTACTCTAATGAGAATGGTGGGAACCCTTATCTAATAGGTTAAGCCACCTCATCTACCCTCAACTGACAGGTATTGATGTCTCAACCTATGCTGGGTACATAGTTCTGGAACGCAAGGACTGCTTCTAAGAATCACACCCTCTACTGGCAGGTGAGTTCCTATCCTTGGGTTCGCTCGGTGCTGAATACTACTCCCAACTGAATGACACTAAACTGATTATACTGAACTGATTTCCTAGTTCATACTAGAATTAACTGAACTATTACTGATTTTTCTATTTAACTGAACTGAACATAGACTGATTTTATTGAGTTCCGATGACTAGTGGAACACAACTGAATTCTGTTAACTGACTAAATGCTACTGAGTTCTGTTAGCTGACTGAGTTTACTGATGTATGAACTGAATACTAAACTAAAATTTACTGATACTGAGATTTACTTAATTCCATAGACTGACGGAATATTACTGAGATAATGTATATTACTGAGTACTGAGTAAAACTGAACTGATAATGCCTTTACATGAGTTTTCCGGAGTCATGAGACTGACTAAAGTCTACTGAACATGGCTTGACTGAGAGTATCGTGAAAACATAACATGGCTCTAGGCACCCAGCTATATTTTTTGGGTACAAGTACCCCCAGGACTCGATGGAAGGAAACTGACACATCATGAAAATTCTTGATCATAGGACTAAAATTCGCAATTCATAATACCATAAGTTGGGGATTTCATGAAAGCGCTTGATAATCATAATCTTGTACATGAATAGGAATGTATCCTAACATATCATAATTTCACAATTTTAATTTCACTTGCATGACATGAACTTGTATACATGCTAACATAATGTAGTTTCATTTCTTAACTTTCATAAACCATTTGTCAAATACTTGCAAGACATAGCATCAACATGGAAATCATTTAGATCATGTAGTATTAACATGAATTCATTATTTAGATCACCAATGGATCACAAGGCACAATTCATTCACTTGAACATTTTCACAAACACATGAAAGGCATGATTTTATACTTAGGCATATATAACATGCTCCAAATTCATGACCATTACCACGAATTCACATCTCAAGGTTTTCAACATATGATGGTCATGATTCAACACACACAGGAAACATGGATATTTCATTCATCAATTAACATATATCAATATTATGGGTATAACATCCAACTTGCAAATCCCAAGAACTCAACATAAATCTCATATGAATAATACCACAAATAAATTAGTTTTCATGATTCTTGAAATAACTCATGGAATTAAAACTCAATTTAACATCAACAACATGATTATAAACATCCCATAATAAAATATTCATCATACATAACTTAAAACTTGATTCTTGAGCTCCATGGATGAAAACAATCCATGAATGAACACTATGCATACCTTAGATTGATTATCCGTGAAAGTTATCGGTGAAATTGGCTTGAATCTTGAAACCCCCAATTGAACCCTTACTTGTTCTTGATGATTTTTGAGAGAATTTGAGAAAAAGGGAGTATATTCTGCTCTAAATTAGGCTTAATGCCGTGTTTGAGCATATATATAGGATGGGCAAAAGACTAAAATATCCCTGGAGAAAGAGAGAAAGACACAGCTGTCCTATGTTGTTTACAGGCTGATAGGCTGAAGTAAATTGATCATAACTCTTTTCTCCGATGTTTAAATTGGATAAAACAATTGCATTGGAAAGAGAACTCAAAGATATTTTCATAGATACATAGCAGCTCTCACAGTTCAAAATATTCAAGAAGTTATGATCGTTTGAAGTTAACCCTAAAATTCTAAAAATTTTTGGAGCATGCTATAGAGCATGCGACGCACGCAAATCGCATGGTGCTTCAGTTTTGAAATCCAAACATGCCCTAAACAGATTCCAAAAATTCCGAAACTCAGTCGAGATGTACTCTTGACTGATCCGATCACAATGCAACTTAAAAATCCAAAAACAGAGGTTGGAAAGGTCGTCAAATAAATTCTCGAAGTTAAGAGGTATAAGATGAAACTAAGTGTCTCTAACACTTAGCAAAATTCTTCTAAGTGTTGGATTTTCTTATCAAGCCTTAAGGAGCTGAATTTGACTTAGGATTTTTACGGGGTCTTACAATGATAATCACTAAAGAAAGCATTCAATTATTGGCACAATAATAAGAAGAGTGAATTTTGAAATCTTGAATGATAACCCAAAATCTCAAGAACAATGCAAAAGTATGTAATAAAGTATAATAGAATGTCAAAAGATATTAAAGAACATAATCTTATAAAATAAAAACCGTAGGATATTTATATAATATTAAAAATACTCAAAAATCCTAATAAAAACGTAAAAAGAAAAGTTATGTTGGAACATGGTATGACTCGCTCATCTACTCATATATTCTCCTAACGAGTCGTACCAGGCCTCTCGTATGTTATCTAGTGTCTGATTTTCCAGGCTTCAACTTTCTATTCTTCTTACAACTTCTGTTCACGATTCGTATCTTGACCAAATGACTCGTTGCCTTCACTCGTATACACCTGGGACTTCTTCCTATCATGCTATGGACACTGGTCGGCTTATGGTCTACCCATACAAGTTGTACTCAGACTTTTGACTTGTATTCTTTTGAGATTTCAACTCTTAATTGGTTCCTTGGTTTCTGTTCTTTGTACAGTTTACTGACACAACTCATATTCTAATCCTACGACTCGTATGTTTGAGTCATATCTTCTATGTACTTAAATTCTCATATAGGCTTTGGTTCCTGTTGTTCTTACGTATCAACCTATGATTCATATGATGCATTGACGGCTCGTATAGTGACTCTATCATCTGTAGTCCTAGTATTTTTCAGGTATTTTTCTTCTAATTTCAATCCAACACTATTGTATACTTGTTTCACCTGTAACAACAAACAAACCACATCATATAAACAAATCAACCTAAGTACAGGCATAATTTCATGGTTTTAAGTATCAAAAGTGTTGTGTTTCCATGACACATCAACACCCTCAACTTAGAAGTTTGCGTCACCTCAGGCAAAATAAAAATCAAAAACTATAACCAAACACAACGATGTTTAAATAAGAGGATCCTAAGATACCTATGGCAGTGACTTTTCATTTAAGTTTTCAACATTTTATTCCCCTCCTAATTTTAACTTTTCAAGACTTAAACAGTGTATAACGATTTAGCACATGAAGAAACACAAGGGAACGCAATGATAGCATTACCTTAGTAATAGACAACTAAGCATATACAACTCACATTAACCAAACAACTTAGCAGTATAGCCCATGTGCGCTCACAATCAAGGAAATCCCATTCACCCAATATTGATCAATCAATTTATTCAAGGATGTAACAAATGACACTCTCGTTCAGAAAGAAGTATCACCGATGTATACAGAGTACCATAGGCTTGCCCTTATTCTCTCTTCCTAAGTTTTTGGACAGTCGAGGTAGGACCACTAAAGGACTTTATTCGCCTAGTAACATAGGTTAGGGGCTGGTATGGAATCTTTTTAGGCTTTTTAGTAACTATGTCTCCTTGCCACTACGCTTTACTAGGGGTCCACTCAATTTTTCCTCATTTTATTTCCTTCTTTATGATTCATTTTTTATTATAAGCACATTTCATGGTCCAGGTACGGTTTTCTTTTCTCACTTTTATTATTTTTGCTTCATTTCTTTCAATTTTCTTTTTCTTTTTAGTCTTTTCTTTTATTTTCACCGAGTCTGTACATTTTTTCTTTTGTCTACACGTATTTATTCATACTTATTTTCTCCTATGAATAGCTATAATATCATCCTTAACTTAGGTGATAACTGAGTTGAGGTGCACAGTGTCCAAGGAGTACTAGGGCCAAAACAGGTTCATTGTAAGAAATGGGAAGGTGAAATCAATGTACAAAAAAGGGTCCATTAGTCTCAAAATTTTAGATAAAAGGGATTCATATCATTTGGTTGGGAATTTAGTCTCGAGTGTACTTAAAACAAAAGTGGCCAATGATCATTTCCTACTCGACTATCCTGGACCTAGGTAAAAGCAACTGAGAAGTTCTAGATTCTGATACACTAGGTACACAGTAATACCTCACATACACTCGCATGGGGTTATACTACTAGGTAATAATTATCTAGTTATGCAGTTGTTCACCCCAATTGTTCTTATCCCTAATCCTAATGCTATTTTCAGATTCACAGTTGTTTTACACACATACTCATCACACAGTCAACAAAAACTTTAGAAGAGGCATTAATTTTCTTTTGCACAAAATTTTTCTTCAAAATCAATCAATTTTCAAGCATAATTCTTCAAAATAAGGTCTACTACCACAAGCACACATTTTCCTCCTATTTTATCTATTTCCAGCACACAATATGCAAAAACAACAAAAACACAAACATAACATGCCAGTTTTTCAAATTTTTCAAATTGTGCTCACGGGCTTCAAAATATGGCAAGAATAACCCGTGGCAACCTTGGTACACCACCCCTACCCCCAACTAAAAGCTTATGCATTGTCTCTAGTACATCTAAAAATTAAAGTACAAGGGATCAGGAACATACCTGGGCACTCAAGGCGCCATCTCAAATGGCATTTCGTTGTGGGCCCTTAACTCGGGTACCACCATCAAAATCCTGACTCCTATTAGCTACAGGGACTGTGTCAGAAATAGTGGCATTGGTTGTGGCCAGTGCACTCAGTGGTATATCACTCAGCGGTTCTGCACCATTGCCACCCTCAACATCTGTAACACCCCGATTTGCTGAACTGGAATGCTACATGGTGTTCATAACCCTGAGGGACCACAAGCTAACCCATATCTAATATCTGTACCTGTATACTACAAATCGTGAGGTAATAATGTGGAATACATGGAACTGTAAGGCCATAAGGTTCAACTGAATACAAACATGTGGGTGAAAATACCCAAAACAATTAAATCTGAACGTAAATCTGAACATAAACCTGAAAGTAAATCTGAAAGCCTCTAAACTGTCTGAATAAGGAGTTGAAGGAACATGTCTCCAACTAACTCTATAAAACTGAACTGAAGAATAAATAAATGAATCAAATCATATTTTCCTCGAATCAATGAGGACTCACTGTGTCTCAACGACTAGAATGCTACCGCTACTACTGGATTGGAGCTCGTGTCTCAGAACCTATGGTGTAACATGAAAAGAAAGCACCATAGCGCAAATGCGTCAATACACCTGGAGTACTGAGTATACGAGGAAGGTAGG
The DNA here is from genome assembly GCF_002878395.1 of Capsicum annuum. Lineage (NCBI taxonomy): Eukaryota > Viridiplantae > Streptophyta > Magnoliopsida > Solanales > Solanaceae > Capsicum > Capsicum annuum. The sequence continues at coordinate 62,939,673 of NC_061120.1, forward strand.
CTAAACATAAAGGGTTTTATGCATGAACAACACTGACTGGCTAATATGAACGTGGGAGTACAAACACACATATATAGAAACTAGGACCGTTAATACGTGATAGCATAACCTGTAAGCTAATGCATGGTTTACTGATAACTATCATGAATGATACTGAAACTGATAACATGGACGACTATATCTGACAGTCCGATATATACTGAAATCTGAAGAACGCCCTGAGTTCTTTTATTGAGACTGATACTGAAACTGATAACATGGATGACTGTATCTGACAGTTCGGTATCTACTGAAATATGAAAAATGCCCTGAGTTCTTTTACTGAGACTATTACTAAAACTATGGGAAGTAGTGTTTAACCGACATGCCCCATGTATGCCATTATGGCTAAGCTGGGTTCCAATCTCTGCCCCGACTAGAGGGGTTTCAATACCGTACCATAGGTAAGGACAGCTATGAGAACCCTATACTGGAAGGTACTCAAATGAGAATGGTGGGAACCCTAAACTGAAGGGTTAAGCCACCTCATCTACCTAATCTGATGGGTTAAGATGTCTCAGCCTCCACAAGCTACGTAGTTCTGGAACATAAGGATTGATACTAAGAATCACACCCTGAATTGGCCGATGAGTTCCTATCCTTGGGTTCACTCGGTGCTAACCTCTACTCCCATCTAGAGGGACTGGACATGAATAACTGACTGTACATGACTTGATCTTACTGAATTCTATTGACTGGCGGAATGTTACTGATATCTGACAACTGACTAAGATCATGAGGTTTTCCTAAGTCACATGACTGACTAAAGTCTACGGAATCATAGCTTAAGTTCGGATATCATGAAACATGACATGGATGCAGGTACACAGCTATAGTTTTCGAGTACAGGTACCCCCAGGACTCGATGGAAGGAAACTGACACACAGGACTGACTTTATCATAAGAGTAGAGTCCATAATTTATAATATCATAAGTAGGGATCTCATACTAAGCATGGTTATCAACAATGTATTGCATGGAAAGGATTTCATATCACATGGAAGTACTTGCACAATCTTAATATCATGTTCATTGCATAATCATATTGGCAACACATACCAATAGCATGGAAGTTCATGTGGATAGCATGGTTATCATACATCTTATTCATAAGTAGGATTTGCAAGTAAGCATAGCATAATCTCATAAGAATAGTTCATGAGTATTCCAACAACATTTACAAGGCACATTAACAACATAGAAGTCATTGGAATGTAAGGGCATATCATGAATCCTTCACTTGATAACAATTTAGCTATATTGCATGATTTCTAGTTCCTTAGGCACTTTATCAAACACCTTACATGCACATCTTAAGCATAGGTGAATTCATCAAATTATACATCATGAACAACCAAATTTACATGTTTCCAACTCATATGATATCATGAATTCACAAAAACATATAAAGATTCCATCTTGGGAATCACCCAATATCAACAACATTATCATCAACACCCAACAATATAAAAATCATACTTTATAATGAAAAAGATAAAAACAAACAAGCATCAACATGGGTATGATCATATCACCATAATCAACTAAGTTTTTCTATTTTAAAGATTGATTCTTGAACTCCACTGACAAAAGGATTCCTTGGATGAACACTACGCATACCTTCGAAGGAAGATTCTTGATGATTGACGGAGGAATTTTCTTGAAATCGGATCTTCAAGCTTAATTATGCAATCCTAGTTGTTTTTCTCCTTTAGTTCTCTTGGATGATGAGCTTTGAGATGAAAATAGGGTTGTAGTATGTTTAGAAGATATATATTTCGTAGGGTTAAGTTTAGGGTCATATAAGAAATATTTAAAGACTTAATTACCTTTAAAATAACTCAAGACGGAGTGTTTTTGACACTTGGAATTGACTTAGGCGGCGCCCAAGTGATCGCCTATGCTTGGGTTGGGCGGCGCCTAACCTATCGGCTATGCTTACTGTCTCTCACGAAAATGGGCATAACTTTTCGCTCGGGTATTGGATTAAGGCAAAATTGGTATCGTTGGAAAGCTAATTTGATTTTCTACAGTTTGGTGGATCTAAATCAGCCAATATACCATATTAACATTGAGTTATACTAGTTCAAAGATTACCCTTACAAAATCGAACACTAAAACTTGATGGATTCAAAAACTCTTAGCTTGTATTACCTTTAGTGACTCATATGAACATACTTAATGCATCATAAGCTATCCTATCACTAGGATATTCATGGTAAGTCATGTATTCAAGTATGAATCACAAGATAGGATATTTCATACGTAGGAATACTTATTCACTTCCTAGCTTAGAAACATGCAGGGTATTATAATATCTCCCCCTTAGGAACATTCGTCCTCGAATGAGAATTTACTGAGAAGGGATACAAGACAATAGAAGCTGAACTGAACATGAAGAACTGAAACTTGATCTCATGACTGAAATGCTAAACATACTGAACTCATGCATATCTGATGCACAGACAACTGACACATGAATGCATGACTAAGTATGAAACGGTTGATTGGTACCAAGTTTATACTACAAACATGAATGTGAAACTTAATAAGCTTAAGGACAACTATTACCTTGAGCTTAATCTGAATTGGTAGGGAAGAGGTGAGGATACATGGTACACATATCTGCTTCTGCTTACAAAGTAGCTTCCTCATGAGACTGATTTCGCCGAAGTACCTTGACTAAAGGGACTTCTTTGTTCCTCAATCTACGAGTCTGATAATCTACGATTTTGATGGGAATCTTTTCATAGGAGAGGTTGTTCTAAATGTCGATGCTATGAATAGGGACAACAACTTCTGGGTCACCTATGCACTTCTTTTGCAAAGAGACATGGAAGACTGGATGGACTGATGCTAGATCTGAAGGCAACTCAAGATCATAAGCTACCTTGCCGAAGCGACAAAAAATTCTGAAGGGACCGACATACCAGGGACTAAGTTTCCCTTTCTTGCCGAACCTCTTCACTTCCTTCATGGGAGATATCTTAAGATAGACCTAGTCATTGACCTAGAACTCGAGATCCTTTCTACGAACATCTGTATAGGACCGGCTTTGAGCAGCCTAGAGTCTCTCTCTGGTCAACTGAAATTTCTCTAAGGCGTTGAATACTAAGTCAGGACCTATGATTGAGGCCTCACTAACTTCGAACCAACCAATCGAAGATCTACATCTCCTACCATAGAGAGCTTCGAATTGAGCCATTTGAATACTATAATAATAGATATTATTGTATGCAAACTCAATCAAAGGCAAGTGGTCGTCCCAACTTCCCTTGAAGTCAATTGCACATGCCCTTAGCATATGTTTAAGAGTCTGAATGGTCCTCTCTGCTTGACCGTCTGTCTAAGGATAAAATGTTGTGCTGAGATAGACTTGGGTACCGAGACCCTTTTGGAATGCTTTCCAAAAGTGAGAAGTAAACTAGGTACCTCTGTCTGAGATGATAGATAGTGAAACACCGTGTAATCTGACTAACTCCCTGATATAGAGTTTGGCGTAATCCTCGAAGGAATAAGAAGTACAAAAAGGAAGGAAATGATCTAATGTGGTCATTCTATCTATAATGACCCAGACTGAATCATGCTGATGAAGAGTTCTACGCAAACCCATCACGAAGTCCATGTTAACTTTCTCCTACTTCCAAGTAGGAATGGTGAACTCTTGCATAGAACCACTAGGTTTCTGATGCTCTATCTTAACCTGCTGACATGTAGAGCACTTAGCCACAAACTTTGCAATATATCTCTTCATCCCACTCCACCAATAGATCTCCCACATGTCGCGTTACATCTTAGTGGCTTCTGGATGAATAGAGTATCACGCACCATGCACTTCTAAAAGAATTCGCTGCCTCAATTCATCTTAACCTGGAACACATAGACGACCCTGACAACGAAAAACACCATCTTCCCCTAGGGAGAAAACCTCGACTTTCTTATTCTGAACTACTCTTTGAGCTTGACAAGGCTAGGATCCCTATCTTGTTTCTCTTTCACCTCGGAAACTAGAGATGACTATCAACTACTATGAACGCATACAGCACCCTCTAAAGAGTATACTAAGCGAAAGCCTAGTCTGGCAAGCTGATGGATCTCCTGAGCCATCTTTTTCTTACTATCCTCAACATGAGAAATACTACCCATGAAGAGTCGACTGAGAGCGTTGGTCTGTGAAGACATCTACATAAACTCCATAGACATAATGCCTCCAAATCTTCAAGGCAAAAACTACTACTACTAACTCAAGATCATGAGTAGGATAATTCTTCTCATGTGGCTTTAACTGTCTGGAGGCGTAAGCTATGACCTTACCATGCTGCATGAGGACACAACCTAAACCCACTCTGGATGCATCACAATAGACTACAAAACCGTCTGAACCATATAGAATAGCTAGAACTAGAGTGGAGTTAAGTCAAGTCTTCAACTCTTAAAGGCTCTTCTTACATAATATTAACCATTGAAACTTAATCTTCTTTTGAGTCAATATGGACATGGGAGATGAAATAGAAGAAAATCCTTTGACAAACTATCTGTAATAGCCAGCCAAACCCAAGAAATTCCTAATATCTGATGGAGATACGGGTCTGGGCTAGTTTCTTACTACCTTGGTTTTCTGAGGATCTACTCTAATACCATCACCGGAAATAATATGGCCAAGGAATGCTACTGATCTTAGCCAAAATTTGCACTTGCTTAACTTAGCGAATAACTGGTGATCCTTGAGAGTCTGAAGAACAATCCTGAGATGGCCTGCATGATCACGCTCTATGCGAGAATAGACCAGAATATCATCTATAAAGACTATGAAAAACATGTCCAAGTAATACTTGAACACACGGTTCATCAAATCCATAAAAGCTGTAGGGGTATTGGTAAGACCAAATAACATGACTAAAAATTCAAAGTGACCATACCGAGTATGGAAAGCTATCTTCGAAATGTCACATTCTTTAACTCTAAGCTGATGATAGCTCGATTTGAGGTCTATCTTAGAGAAGTAACTCGCACCCTAAAGTTGGTCGAATAGATCATCAATCCTGAGAAGAGGATATCTGTTCTTGACCATGACCTTGTTGAGTTGACGATAATCAATACACATCTTGAGAGAACCGTCTTTCTTGCGCACGAACAATACTGGAGCACCCCATGGGGAAATGCTGGGTCTGATGAATCCCTTATCTAAGAGATCCTTCAACTGATCTTTCAGTTCCTTGAGTTCTGCTGGTGCCATTCTGTATGGCAGAATAGAAATAGGTTGAGTATCTGGAAGAAGATCTATGCCAAAGTCTATTTCCCTTTTGGGAGAAATGCCTGGAAGATCTTCGGGAAAGATATCTGAGTATTCATTAACAACAGGGACTATTTCGAGGCTGGGATAATCAGAACTAGAATTTTTAACATTTACGAGATGATACACACACCACTTAGAAATAATTTTCCTTGCCCGAAGGTAGAAAACAAGTTAACCCCTGAACGCTGAAATGCTACCCTTCCACTCTAGGACGGGCTCATTCGGGAACTGAAATTGAACTATCCTATTTTTGCAGTTGACTGTGGCATAGCAGGAATAAAGCCAATCTATGCAAAGAATGACATCAAAACCAGTCATCTCTAACTCCACTAAATCTGCTAACGTAGATTTCTGAGATATCATAACCGGGCAGTTCCTGTATACCCACCGATCTATGATGGTTTTACCCACTGGGGTAGAGACTGAGAAGGGCTCTGCTAGTACTTCAGGACTGAGTTCAAAATCACTTGCTATGTATGGAGTAACAAAAGACAAAGATGCACCTGGGTCTATCAAAGCATAAACATGAATATGGAAAATCTGTAACGTACCGGTAACAATATCAGGAGAATTTTCCTGATCCTGCTGGGACTAAAGAGCATAGAGTTTGTTTGGGCGTTGCCCACTGGTAGCACTGAAAATGGCACCCTGCTAGTTTGGGCGACTGGAATGAGCTGTAGAATAATTTTGATGACCCTGAAGACTTTACTGTAGACACTCTCTAATCCTATGGCCTGGCTTGCCACAACCAAAACAGATATCACTATCAGCTTTTCAAATGCCCTTCTATTTCTTACCACATGTCTGACAAAGGGGATTCATTCGGGCACTGCTAACACTGCCCTGAGATTTAGAGCCTGACGCTTTGTTTCTATTGTTGTCTTTGAACTTCGGCACTGGAGCGCTGGCAGAAGAAGGAGCTGGAATGGCTGACTTGGAGCAAAACTATGAACGATTTCCTCCATCTGACTTGGGGTGAGCAAAGTTGAAATTACCTAACCTTGCTCTTTTGTTCTGCCTCTCCCTAGTCTTAAAGTTCTGCTACTCTACTTGCTGGGCATGGGTCATGAGTCTTGATAAGGTCATATCACCAATAATCATCGTAGACCTACACTCATTTACCATGCTATCGTTGACCCCAGACACAAACTTGCTCATCTTAGCTCTATTATCTGCAACCACATGAGGAGCATACCTGGATAGCTAAATAAATTTGAAAGAATACTCCCTAACCATCATATTCCCCTGCCTAAGGTTGATGAACTCAAGAACATTGGCTTCCCTCAGTACTTGGGTAAAGAATCTATTTAAGAAGGCTGTGACAAATTTCTCCCACTTGTAGGGCTTGTATCATCTAACCTCTCAGACTTCCACTATTAGTACCAATCATGAGCAACATGTTGTAACTGGTAGGCAGCTAACTCAGCACTCTTAATAAAAGTAACACCCATGATGTCAATAACCTTCTAGACTTGGTCAATGAACTCCTGAGGGTCCTCATCAGACTTAGACCCATGGAAAGATGGAGGGTTCATTTGGGTGAAGTCCCGAACCCTAGCTGTTTTAGGAATGGCCACTAGATTGGCCGGAATGACTGGTGGTTGTTCATTTTGTGCAACCATGGACTGAGCAAGTATGGTAAATATGGCTCTAAACTCCGCATAGGAAATATGTTCGCCCAAAGGATCTTTGGGCCGAGGAGCTGGCTGGTTTCTTCTCTTTGGGGACATGGTCTGGGATAAGAGAAGAATGGATTAGACTGAGAGTTTAACTTGTGATTATGCTCACTAGCATGACATAAATAATGAAGAAAGGAGACTATTCCTAAAACATCTTATAGCCTCCCGCACATAAATATGGCGTGCAATACACCCATGTACAAAAGTCTACTAGATTCGGCTTTCAGACTTCCTAGGACTCTATTGAACCTTAGGCTCTGATACCAAGTTTGTAATACCCTGATTTGCTGAATTGGAATGCTACACGATGCTCATGACCCCGAAGGACCACAAGCTAACCCATATCTGATATCTGTACCTGTATACTGTAAATCATGAGGTAATAGTATGGAATACATGGAACTGTAAGGCCATAAGGTTCAACTGAATACAATCATGTGGGTGAAAATACCTAAAACAACTAAATCTAAACATAGAACTGAACATAAACCTGAAAGTAATCCGAAAGCCTCTAAACTGTATGAATAATGAGTTGAAGGAACATGTCTCCAACTAACTCAGTAAAACTAAACTGAAGAATAAATAAATAAATCAAATCATATTGTCCTTGAATCAATGAGGACTCACTATGTCTCTACGACTAGAATGCTACCGCTACTACTGGACTGGAGCTTGTGTCTCTAAACCTATGATGTAACATAAAAAGAAAGAACCATAGCGCAAATGCGTCAGTACAACTAGAGTACTGAGTATACAAGAAAGGTAGGATGAACATAAAGGGTTTCATTCATGAACAACACTGACTGAATAATATGAACATGGGAGTGCAAACACACATATGTAGAAATTGGGACCATGAATACGTGATAGCATGACCTGTAAGCTAATGCATGGTTTACTGATAATTGTCATGACTGATAGTAAAACTGATAACATGGATGACTGTATCTGATAGTTCTGTATATACTGAAATCTGAAGAACGCCCTGAGTTCTTTTACTGAGACTGATACTGAAACTGATAACATGGATGACTATATCTGACAGTCCTGTATATACTAAAATCTGAAGAACGCCTTGAGTTCTTTTATAGAGAATATTACTAAAATTGTGGGAAGTAGTGTTTAATCGACATGCCCCTTGTATGCCATTATGGCTAAGCTGGGGTCCAATCTCTGCACCGAATGGAGGGGTGTCAATACTGCGCCCCTAGTAAAGATAGCTGTGAGAACCTTCTACTGGCAGGTACTCAAATGAGAATGGTGGGAACCCTAAACTGACTGGTTAAGCCACCTCATCAACCCTAATCTGATGGGTTAAGATGTCTCCACCTACGCTAGCTACATAGTTCTGGAACACAAGGATTGCTACAAAGAATCACACCGTGAACTGGTGGGTGAGTTCCCATCCTTGGGTTCACTCGGTGCTAACCTTTACTCCCATCTGGAGGGATTGGACATAAATAACTAACTATGCATGACTTGATCTTACTGAATTTGGTTGACTGGCAGAATGTTACTGATATCTGACAACTGACTAAGATCATGACGTTTTCCTAAGTCACATGACTGACTAAAGTCTACGGAATCATAGCTTAAGTTCGGATATCGTGAAACACTATAAGGATCTAGGTACACAGCTATAGTTTTCAAGTACAAGTATCCCCAAGACTCGATGGATGGAAACTGACACACATGACTGACTTGATCATAAGAGTAGAGTCCAAAATTTATAATATCATAAGTAGGGATCTTATACTAAGCATGGTTATCAACAATGTATTGCATGGAAGGATTTCATATCACATGAAAGTACTTGCACAATCTAAATATCATGTTCATTGCATAATTATATTGGTAACACATACCAATAGCATGGAAGTTCATGTGGATTGCATGGTTATCATACATCTTGTTCATAAGTAGGATTTGCAAGTAAGCATTGCATAAACTCATAAGAATAGTTCATGAGTATTCCAACAACATTTACAAAGTACATTAACAACATAGAAGTCATTGGAACATAAGGGCATATCATAAATCCTTCACTTGGTCACAATTTAGCTATATTGCATGATTTCTAGTTCCTTAGGCACTTTATCAAACACCTTACATGCACATCTTAAGCATAGGTGAATTCATCAAATTATACATCATGAACAACCAAATTTATATGTTTCCAACTCATATGATATCATGAATTCACAAAAACATTATAGATTCCATCTTGCGAATCACCCAATATCAATAACATGATCATCAACACCCAACAATACAGAAATCATACTTTATAATGAAAAAGAGGAAAACAAAACAAGCATCAACAGGGGTATGATCATATCACCACAATCAATCAATCTTTTGTGTTTTAAAGATTGATTCTTGAACTCCACAGACAAAAGAAATCCGTTGATGAACACTACGCATACCTTAGAAGGAAGATTCTTGATGATTGACGGAGGAATTTCCTTGAAATAGGGTCTTCAAGATTAATTATGCAACCCTAGTTGTTTTTCTCCTTTAGTGCTCTTGGATGATGAGCTTTGAGATGAAAATAGGGTTGCAGTATGTTTAGAACATATATATTTTGTAGGGTTAAGCTTAGGGACGTGTAAGGAGTATTTAAGGACTTATTTACCTTTAAAATAACTCAAGATGGAGTGTTTTTGATACCTGGAATTGACTTAGGCGGCACCCAAGTGAACGTCTATGCTTGGGTTGGGCGGCGCCTAACCAATCACCTATTCTTGGGTTGGGCAGCGCCTAACCAATCTCCTATGCTTACTATCTCTCACAAAAATGGGCATAACTTTTCGCTCAGGTATTGGATTAAGGCAAAATTGGTTTCGTTGGAAAGCTAATTCGATCTTCTACAATTTGGTGGATCTAAAACATCCAAAATACCACATTAACATCAAGTTATAGTCATTCAAAGATGACCCTTGCAAAATTGAACACTAAAACTTGATGGATTCAAAAACTCTTAGTTTGTATTACCTTAAGTGACTCATTTGAACATGCTTAATGCATCATAAGCTATCCTATCACTAGGATATTCATGGTAAGTTTTGTACTCAAGTATGAATCATAGGATAGGAGATTTCATACGTAGGAATACTTATTCACTTCCTAGCTTAGAAACATTCGGGGTATTACAACATCAATAACAGCCTGTCTCGAATACTGGCTCCCGCATGCATCTCTTAGACCCTCACTTGCTGGTCCTGCTCAATCTAGAGGCTATCTTTCTTAGCCTTCTTCATCGCTTCTTTTTTTGTGCTACTCTGAAGATTTCTATTCTTTCTCTCATTTCTTCTCGTGGCTCCTCTACCGAAATAGAATAGCCCAAATAGTATCAAAATGGTCTTTGGTTAAACCTACCATAACAACGGGTTCCAAAATTATGGATCTGTTATATAGCTCAGCAACTATCCTCTTTATCTCAGCCATCTTAACTTTTACTTTCCTAGCATCTGGGGGTTGGCTGCAACCCAACTGTCGGGTCATCCGTGGCTCAAATGCATCTAACATTAGATGTACCCGTCTATTGTGGTTTGTTAGCTTTATCTCTACCCAAGGAATTACGCCCCTTCCATGATTCAAACCTTGTCCTCCATTGTGCCAAGTCTCTTCGTAGCATCATCCCACATAGCATGTCAGATCATAATCAACGCAGCTGTTATAGCTCTCGACCTAGGTGGTATAGACTACACCAGAGGAGGGGCACTAGGTATACCTACTACGTCTGAAGTTTATATGATCTCATTTTGTCAGTAGCCTCAGTCTGACCACTCAGTCGGTACATCTCAGTAAACATATATGCTTTTTTTCCTCGCCTGCCTGGCTAATGGGTTGGATGCATCTCTGATCAGTCCTAAATTTATGGTTTCCATGGCCTCGATCATCTCATCAACACCTGGGAGTTCCTTTACCCCTAGGAAAAAACATCAACATAATCATACACGAGTACGCCAACAGTAACTTCTCACTATACACAGCTCGATATCTCATATCCCAAGATAAAAACTCCCCTACATCAAACGCAAAACTAGCCATGAACCCGACTATCAAGGTTGCATGAGCTGGGTTGAGTACATGGCCTCCAATAGCGGGACATAACCTGTTTCTAGCCAGTGTCCATGATGCCATGGCTTCTAAGTTAAGTGTGTTATTTTCTATCTTTTGGGGGATCAATCCTAATCCTCCGACTACCAAAACTATGTCCTAACTATTCAACACAATAAAACCAGCAATCCACTTGAACTATCCCATTTTATCATCAATTCCCATCTATTTTTGAGTAATTTTTCTCATCTTCTCCATTTGGTACTCCATCTAACCCATGTTCACTAGAGGATGATAGTCATATCTGTATAAAAATCTAGAAATAGTATGTGAGGATATATTGATCCATACTCCCCAAATGAATAACAAGGCAATGGGGTTACTAACTCTCCACAGCTGCCTCTGTGGATACTTTCTCTGCTGCTCTCCCTTGTACACCACTTAAAACTCTTGAAATAATGCAATAATGTATTTGTCGAGCTCTTTGGTCATCCACTACAATCCATACTGCCTAAACTGCTCATCAAATTTAGGCAACTCAGTTATCCTAATCGTAGTCAATTTCTGCTTAAGGTACAGACTCCATTTAATTTTTCCATTACAAAGTCTCAAACTATCATTATATGTGGTCTACATATCGGGGTACCTCCACAGTTCAATGATGGGCACCAAAGTATGTGTAATGGCGAGTGGTGGATGCTACAGATCAATCGCTGGCACATCACTAGCATTTTCCAAACTCTTTTTCTCAGAGATGGACTCAATATCTTTATCTACTTTCGAAGGTAGAGATGAGTGTAGAGGGGAGGTACTCAGTTTCTTCATTCTTGATCCTCATGGAAGTGTGTCCTATAGGGTGATCACTTTATTTTCCTGAGCCTTTCTCTGGTCTCTTGGCTCAACTTGTCCCTTCATTGGGATTTATACTAAGTCACCACTATTGCTGGATGACTCAATGGATTCAGAACTTGAGATCGGGGCCTTTTTATTTCCCTTCTTTGCCACTTGTTTGGAAGATGAAATGCCTTTTAAAGGAATTATTCCTGAATGTACGCATACATTAGTAATTAGATAAGGGGAAAAGAGCAAAATAAGAAAATAAATGTCAGTGTACATAATATGTACATGGTACGACTGGTGGGTAAGAGTTGTCTTGTTTAGTTATGACTCGTACGACCAAGTCATATACTAGGGAGTGTGTATATTAATGTTCACATGTCTACTTACGAGTCCTTCTAATAAGACGGAAGGACATGGTATGACTCAATACCAACAGTCATAAGCAGACTAGAAATAAACTTCTAAAATATTACCTCTTCCTTGGTCAGTACGACTTATGCATATGAGTCGTAAAGGTTGGGTATGACTCGTATAAGCAAGTCGTACCCATACTAGAATCTATACTCAATTAGACTTCTATGTTGTCAGTGGGTACGAGTCTTGTTATGACTTGTTACTCGTGGGTACAAGTCGTAAGGGGTCTCGTATCCACTGTAACATAGAAGTTCAACTTTGGAGTTGACTCCATTACATAATTCCCAAACTACCCTCAACATTGTAAAGTATTACCATCCTCATATCAGTCCAAACCATACAATTTCAACATAAAATATCAAATTTCACCCTGACTTTCCAATTTCACTCAAATCCTAAGAACTAGGGTTCCAAAATGCAACACAAGCAATTTCAACTCATAAAAAGTCTAAGAGATATCACATCTGATATTTTAGTTTGAAATATTAAATATTAGTGTCTGAGAACTTACTTGGGTAATTGAGAATGTGGGTTTCCTTGACTTTTCAAATCTTTTCCCCAAATTTGTGCATAATTCATGCAATGTGAGAGAATACGAGCAAGTTGGTAAGTTTCTTTGAATGAATTCATGCTTTAGGAGCTTAAAATTTGGTCAACAATGGAGGTGTGTTCATATTTTGGATATTGGGTACCCGATAGGTACCCTATTTTATTTTTAAATAAAGTGTTGGACCGGGTTGGCCCGTAACCCCCGACCCAATAAGCTTGGGTATGATTCATATGTACGACTCGTACTGAGGTTTACGGGTCTTTTCCTTTATTCGTAAATACCTGGAACCTTACCTAGGTTCTGGAGTTGATATGACTCAGTGTGATGAGTCATACCTTGAGGGTACAACTCGTTCTGAGAGCCGTAAAGACTCCAAAAACTTTTACCTAATTCTGAATTATCTCTCAGGTCCTTATGACAATTACTCATGAGTTATACCCTTAAGATACGACTCCTGAAAAGTCTCTATGACCTGCTTTCTTGAATTTTCTGGCTCTTTTGTACAATTTTAGCCCTGCACACTAAATAAACATACTACCCTATAAATAAATAAGCACAAAAACATAGGTTGCCTCCCACGCAGCACTTGATTTAACATCACCTCACAATATGGCTAAGTTGGATCCTTAGATTTCACCAACTAGCCTCATAGATTGCCTTCCATGCAGTGCTTGATTTAACATCATGGTACGACGTAATTTCCTTGTTTACTCAGACTTCACCAAGGTTCATCTCAAAAGTCACATTTATTTCCTTAGTGTACCTATGTAATACTTTAATATTTGCCCATTTACCTTGAATGGGTCTTCACCATCCTTCTTTAACTGCAAAGCACCATATGAATACACTCTTAGCACAGTAAAGGGACCATACCACCTTGACTTCAATTGACCTAGGAAAAAGCAAAGTCTTGAGTTATAGAGCAATACCTAGTCACCCTTTCTGAAAATCCTTTCCTCAATCTGGCGATCATCATGCAGCTTCATATTTTCTTTAAAAAGTGTATAACTTACATACACCCGGAGTCAGAACTCATCCAACTCATTCATGTTGTTCATCCTTGCCTTTGTTGTATCTTGCCACTCAAAATTCATCCTTTCAAATCCTATAGTACTTTATGTTCAAGATCAATAGGCAAATTACAAGACTTATCATACACTAGTTGATAAGGTGAAGCACCATTGAGGGTGTTGAAAGTTGCTTAGTAAGCCCATAATGCATTATCTAAATTTTGTGACCAATCAGTTCTATTGGCATTTACTATCTTAGCGAAGATGGACTTGATTTCTCTGTTGGACACCTCAACTTATCCATTAGTTACGGATGATAAGGTGTTGCCACCTTATTTTTCACTCCATACTTCTCAAGAAGACTTTTAAATAGACTATTACAAAAATGTAAACCACCGTCACTAATGATAGCACATAGCATGCCAAATCGACAACAGATGTGCTTTTTTTCAAGAATACAATGACACTACGTGTTTCATTGTTAGGTAGCATAATTTCTTCAACCCATTTAGAAACTTAATCCATAGCCACAAGAATATACTTTATGATAAACGAACTCACAAAACATCCCATGAAATCTATACCCAATACATCAAATAATTTCAATTCTAAAATAGGGGTCATAGGAACTTCATGACATCTAAAGATATTACCTTGGAGTTTACATTGATCGCAAGAATATTCAAAATCATGTGCATCTTTGTAGATTGTTAGCCAATAATACCCACATTGAAAGATTTTGTGGGTTGTGCGGGTTCTTCCATGATGACCCCCAACTAGTGAAAAATGACACTCCTCAAGTATGCTCATCATCTCCACCTCAGGTATACATCTATGATTGATCCTATCCGCATAAATTCTAAATAAATAAGACTCATCCCAGAAAAATTTCCTTTATGCTCATCATCTCCACCTCAGGTATACATCTATGATTGATCCTATCCGCATAAATTCTAAATAAATAAGACTCATCCCAGAAAAATTTCCTTTCCTTATGCGTAAAATTCTTTCTCTACTAAAAGGAAAGATCTTCTAGGATTAGATCACTTGCTATATAATTTACATTGTCTGCAAACCATGGAATTAGATCTTGTGAAGCTACTAATGTCTGCTAATCTAGAAAAATGTCATTAATCTCGAGTCCATTTTCAACATTCTGCATAGCTTTTTCCTCTGGTCTAGACAAGGGATCTGCAACTTGATTCTCGATGTCTTTACTATCCTTGACCTCAAAGCCAAATTTTTGAAATAATAGCACCCACCTAATCAGTCTAGACTTCATATCCTTTTTCTCCATTAAGTACCACAATGCTAGATAATTAGTGTGCACAATCACCTTTGTCCCAATAAAATAAGACCTAAACTTCTCAAAGGCTAAAACCACTACCAATAACTCTTGTTCTGTTGCAGTGTAGTTCTTTTGAGGAGGATTTAGTTCCTTTATATCATAGTAGATAGGATAAAGGATCTTTTGTTTTCTTTAACCTAGTATATCCCCTAAGATCAATCCACTTGTATCACACACAATCTCAAAATGTAAGGACCAATCTAGGGACATAATAATAGGATCAGTCATCAACTTATCTTTTAGACATTCAAAAGACTTCAACCATACTTTAGTAAACTTAAATTTTGCCTCTTTCTTAAGAAGCCTACAAAGAAAGTTGTCAATCTTGGAGAAATCCTTGATGAATCACCTATAAAACCCAGCATGTTCTAAAAAGCCCCGAACATCCTTCACAGAAATTGGTAGAGGTAATTTTTCGATCACTTTAATTTTTGCTCTATCTACCTCAATACCCCTTTTTGAAATTTTATTTCCAAGAATAGTACCTTATTTGACTATAAAATGGCACGTTTCCTAATTAAGTACCAAGTTTTATTCTTTACACCTTCAAAGAGCATTTTCCAAGTGAGTCAGGCAGTCATCAAAAGAATCAGCAATGACTGATAAATCATCCATAAACACTTTTATGGTGTCTTCTACCATGTCAGAGAAGATTTAAATCATGCAACTCTGAAATGTGGCTAGAGCATTGCATAACCCAAATGCATCCGTCTGAATGTGAAGGTCCCATAAATACAAGTGAAGATCCTTTTCTCTTGGTTCTCAGGCACAATAGTTATTTGGTTGTAGCTTGAGTACCCATCAAGAAAATAGTACCATCCTCTGCCCGTAAGTTTATCCATCATCTGGTCCATAAAGGGCATAGAAAAATATTCCTTCTGAGTCCATGCATTAAATTTTTTGTAGTCCATACACACTCTCCATCTTATACTAGCCTTATTGGACTAGCTCATTCTTCTCGTTAGGCACAATAGTAATCCCGTCTTTCTTCGAAATACATTGTTCAGACTGACTAACTAGCTATCAGAAATGGGATACACTACACCAACATCCAACCACTTGATTATTTCTTTCTTTATAATCTCCTGGATAGGAGGATTTAGTCGATGATGATGTTTTATACTTGGGATATAATCTGGTTAAAATTAAATCTTATAAGTACAAATACTAGGTGGGATACCCACAATATCTATAACGGACCAACCAATAGCCCTCTTGAATCTCTGTAGCACTGATAATAGAGCTTCCACTTTTGTTTCTATCAAATTAGCTGTAATGATAACTTAGCATAGTGTTGTCGGCACTCCAAAATACATATCACAAGTGAGAAGGTAGGACATTCAACTCTATAATGGGTGGCTCCTCAATAGATGGGCGAGCAGGTGGAGTGGTTCTATTTTCAGATCCAAATCAAGCTTCTTTGGGCATTAGTGTAAGAACCACTCCCATAGAGTGAACATACTATATCATCATAGTCATTAATACAATCACTATTGAAGTTCATGATAACGATTACTACAGATTCAATACCCAACCTCTCTTCTATAGGATCAGCATCAGACCATCATCCCAAATAGTCACAAAATCAACATCATAGAATAAATCCATCTCCTCATCATGCACATAAATCACGGATACCACTCTCAACTCATCAGGCTGCTTCACGGATTTGCATACATTGAATATTATCTATTCATCATTGAGTCTTAGTGTAGATGTCCTAGATCCAAATCAATCAATGTCTTTCTAGTATCCAAGAATGATCTTCCAAAAATAATTGGGAATTGAAAGTCTACTCCATAGTTCGATATCACAAAATTAACAGGATTTATGAAAGAAGCCACCTTCACCAATATATCATATAGAATGCCAACTAGCTTTTTCACTGTCATATCTTCCATCACTAGTCTCATGGCGGTTGGTTTGGGCATCCCCAACCCCAACTGCTTAAATAATGCTAATGGAAAGAGGTTGATACTAGAACCCAAATCACATAATGCCCGAGTAAAGTTAAAAGATCCAATGGTGAAAGGAATGGTGAAAGCACTAAGATCCTCCTTCTTCTCCACTAATGATCTCATAGCTACAGCACTATAATGATGAATATTATCGACTGGCTCATAATATACTGACCTCTTTTTGGTGATCAAATTTTTCATGAATTTTGCATATCCAGACATTTGGTCTAATTCCTCTACAAGTGGGATGTTGACTAATAACTCCTTTAATATAGACAAAAACTTTTAATACTTACCCCCTTCTTAATTCTTTTTTAGCCTTGGCGGAAAATAAGGACAAGGTCTTAGGATGGGCTTCAAAATAGGCTCCACAGCCTTATCTTCTCTTTTATATTGCTTACTACTATATTCCACATTAATAGAATCATCATCATTTATTTGTTCATCAATAATGGGTACACGCAGATCTATATTGGTTTTACCACTTTGAGTCGTAATGGTACGACAGTGGCTATTATTCTTTTGATTTCCAACCGTGTTACTAGGAAGAGTGCCAGGTTGTCTTTGATTCAATATGGCCGACATATGGGCATACAGCTTGTCCAGTTGTTTGATTGTGGTAGCATGTGACTTAATTTTTTAATTCATACCTGACAGGTGTACCTTAATCTCCTTAAGATGGTTCTCTTGACTTTCTTACCCTTTAACCAGTTTTGACAACATTGCCTCTATTCTAAACTCTAAATCATGACAACAAGGTGGAACATACTTGTAACTCGTCTCCTTGTAGTCATATTTCTTCTACTAATTATCATCTCTCTCTATTTCTGTCTTTGTATTTGTCATTATAATAGTTCAAACCTTGATTCCCTTGCCCATGGGCATGGGCTCATAAATCTAAAACCTATGATCAAGATACTTCGTTTCCTATTCATATTCAATCTCAAAAGCTCTAAAAGTATATCTTTGTCTAGTGATTAGATTCACTTTCTCAGCACTCATTATTGTGTATTATTTTGTAAACATCCCAATATATGTCTGAAGCTGTGCAACATCTTGTTCTACCAAATCCTAACAAGCTCCATAATCATTAGTTGCACCAATAGCATATACACCTATACCATGCTCAACATCTCTAGTATGTTAACCTCTATTAGTCACTAAAATATCATCAAGCATATCATGCATAGCATCCCATCGAAGATGCATGAATGCACCTCCCGAAATTGTATCTAACTTTTCTTTAGAACCGACATTGAGTGATTTGTAGAAGATTTCCAATATATTTAAATCTTTGATTCTGTGATTAGGTACCATGCTCAGCTTCTTCTTGAATCTAAGACACACCTTATACAAGGATTCTGTAGGTAACTGTCTGAAGTTATAAATTTCATCTTTCAATTATAACATTCTTGCATAACGGAAAATCTATTCAGAAACTGTTTACGCAACTCATGCTAAGTAGTGATTAAACCTCTTGGAAGTTCCCCTAACCCTAGTAATGCTTCATCTATCAATGAAAATAGGAACAACCTCAATCTAAAAGCTTCCTGATCTACCTTCTGTATACTGTATGATGAACAAATCCCAGTAAAGTTTGCGAGATGCATGTTTGCATCATCAGTAGCTAATCCCAAAAACATACTCTTCAAATTCAATAATTAGATCATAGCGCTAGTAATATCAAAATTCAAATTTAGTAGTAAAGTAGGAAGAATGATGGCTCTTGTCTCAGCAAGTTCAATATAACCCATATCATCTTCATCATTGTATTTGTGCAATTGTTGGTATGCAGGAATCAATGGATATTTTCCTCTCTTAACTCTATCTTTATACTCGGCTACTTTAGGTGGTCTAGTTAGTCCTCCTTGAGGAACTAACCCTGCTTTTTCAGCTAATCAGGCCTTTTCAGCTGCTCTAATCACTTTCTCAGCATTAGCTATTAACTGTTGCATCTGTAAATCTACAATAGTATATGGATGGAACATGCAGGAATGCCACATTGGTATCAACAGGTGGGGGGGGAAGGGTATTGTACCCTAATAGGAATACCATCACAAACTTTACCTAACATCCTTCTTGGCGTTTGAAGAATCCTTTCAGGCTCTTGATCAAAAGGGAGTAAGGGATTTCCTCTTCTCCTAGTGTTTGACATACATCACTGTATGCCAAATCAAAAATAGAAAATAAAATCCGCAAACTTTACCAATTCAATTAACTACTCAAACCGTCTTTCCCGAAAATGGTGCCAAAATTTGATGTCACCCAAAACTAACCTCCAAATAAGTATGCAGAAGAAGATGCCAAATATAGTAACCCAACATGGTTGGGGTCGAATCCACCAAGAAAACTTTGAACAATTGCTTAACATGATGGAATCGACAAGCGATGCAGAAAAGTAAATAGGGGAATTTGGAAGTAATCAGTTAGTAACCACACTTGAATGCTTTGAGTTGTAAATAATAGAGGATGAACACTAGGACTGTTCTCCCCCTGGCTTCTTAACTCTTTTAGTTGCTCGTATGCAGCCCACCTATTCTACTTCTCTATATGTAAGGTTTACAAGCTATGTGTTATCAACAGTCTTGTGAACGTGTTGCTAAATCTCACCCTTTACCTTGTGTGTCTCAAGGTGTCACCTTATTGCTCCTTTTCTATGACTTCCATTTAATGCCCACCTTTTAAGTCTCAAGTTAACTAGATGAGATGGTAGAATGACAAGATGGAAGTAAATCTCAAATAATTGTCTTAATCCTCTTTTCCCAATCTCAAACTCCCTTGCGGGGACATTATCGAATACAGGCAATTCTCAAGATTTGTAGTAGCTATGAGGTTTATTATTATAAAGAAGATTAAGATTCATGAAACTACTTTAGAATAGATGAATCTCCCACTTCCCTTACGTGGTTAACTCACCAGGGTTCCCACAATTCTAGTCAGGGAAGTTAGCCACTCATGCTTATGCAATAATACATAATAATCACTAAAGAAAGCATGAAATTATTTGCATAATAATGAGAACAATAAAATCCAAAATCTACTATTGTATAATAACCTAGAATCTCAAGAATAATGCAAAAGTATGTAATAAAGTATAATAGAACGTCAAAAGATGTTAAAGAATGTAACATCATAAAATATAAACCCTACGGTATTCATAGTATCTCAAAAATACTCAGAAATCCTAATAAAAATAGAAAAGGAAAAGTTATGTCGACACATGGTACGACTTGCTCATCCACTTATATGTTCTCCTTACAAGTCATGATAGACCTCTCATGTGTTCTCCAGTGTCTGATCTTCTAAGGTTTAACTTTCTATTCTTCTTACAACTTTTACTCATGTGTCGTACCTTGACTATACGACTCGTGGCCTTCACTCAAATCTACCTAGGAATTCTTTCTTTCATGCTCTAGATACTGGTCTACATTTGGTCTACCCATACAAATGGTACTAAGACTTCCGACTCTTATTCTTCTGAGACTTCAACTCTGAATTGCTTCCTTGGTTTATGTTCTTTGTATGGTTTATTGACATGGCTAATATTCTTATCTTACGACTTGTATACTTGAGTTTTATCTTATCTGTACTTAACTTCTCAGCTTGGCTTTGGTTACTGTTGTTCTTATGAATAAACCTATGAGTCGTATGATGTATTGACGACTCATATCATTTGCATTCTTAGAATTTTTCATGTCTTTTTCTTCCACTTTTACTCTAAAATAATTATAGACTTTTTTCACCTACAACAAGATACAAACCACATCATATCAACCAAATTAACCTTAAGTACAAGCATAATTTCATGGTTTTAAGCATCAAAAGTTTCATGTTTCCACGACACATCAGATTTCTTCTCTGCTTTAAACTATGAATGATATTGATTTCATCACAAGTATGAGTGGCTAAAACCCATAGCTAGGGTTGTGAAAACCCTGACAGATTGCCGAAGTAGGGGAAGTGTGATTGTTTAATTAAATTGATACCCATGGCTTGCATTGCATTATCTTTACTATAATAGATTTCTTAGTGGTGTCCAACATTAAGATACCGACTAGATTGTTGTTACCTACTCCAAAAGAAGAGTAGTGACTAGGAAAAGATAATGAAAATAGTAATTTAGAGTTTAGTTGTTGATCCAACCTACTAGGTATAATCTACGTAAGATGGTTAGATTTTATCTAATAACTAGAGACTCAAAAGGTAATAGTTAACTGGGATTAAGATAAGGG
The DNA here is from genome assembly GCF_002878395.1 of Capsicum annuum. Lineage (NCBI taxonomy): Eukaryota > Viridiplantae > Streptophyta > Magnoliopsida > Solanales > Solanaceae > Capsicum > Capsicum annuum. Next base: position 62,961,101 of record NC_061120.1, read on the forward strand.
TTAGTAAGGTGACATCCTGAGACTCAGAAGGTAAAGGGTGAATTTTTCTACTCATCCAAAAGACTATAGATAGTACATAACTTATCAATTCTGCATGTAGGGTATCGGGTTGGTTCAACATAGCACGATAAGACTACTGAGTTAAGAAGCCAGGGGGAACACAATCATAGTGTTCATCAATACTGATCACAACTAAAGTCGGTAGTTTCTCTTTGTTTGATATTTTCCATTCAAAACCCCCCATTTACTATTCTAGTTCTTTACCATCGATTAGACAATCTGAAATCCACGAGTCCATGTATTTCCTTATAATTCAACCCCAACCTTTGATTGGTTACTATATTTTGACAGTAGTTGTATCATCACCTAATAGGAGGTGCTGTTTGGACATAATCAATGCTGTAATTTTGGGATGTAGGAACTTCTACTAAAGACCTCAAATACTAACTGATGGGTAAGCCTTCATTCATGCATTCGCTTGGTGTTGTGTACTACTCCCAACTGAAAGACACTGATAACTAAAAATGATCAATAATAATAGTATTCTAAAAATTAAAATTAAATACATAATCTAAAAGTATTAAATAAAATGTAAATGGGAAAATCTAACAGTAATAAGTGAATGCATGAAATCCTAGGTCATAAGGTATTCATAACCCACCATCTCTGAAGAATGCAACTAATAATGGCAATACTACAATCTAAATGTTATAATGAATTTCATAACTCGAGCCCAAAATCAAAAATTTATCAATATAGTTAGATTTCATAGTTATGAGAATAGAAAGATGCTCAGATTTATGGGAAAACATATATTCATGGTTTAGTCAAAGCAATAAACTGAAAACTTAAGGACACGACACTTTACATGAAAACGCTAAGCTTAAAGGGAGAATTAAACTAGGGGAATTGAGTTAACTTTGGGACTAAATGGGTGAAAGGAACCCATTGATGAAATCCCACATACCTAAGGTTAAAAACCTTGATGAAATCTTTGGATTTAAAGCTGGAAGTTGAAAATCTCTAGTTCTTGCTAGGAGAAGAAAATCGCCCCTTTCTCTCTAAATAATCTAAGTGTTGAGTGAATTTTAAGGAGTGGGCGATTTGGGGGTGTTTTATAATAATTATTAAACCCTTGGGAAGCTTAAATGATTTAGTTTTGGTGTTAAAATAGTGGAAAAAGACAAAACAACCCTTAAAATCGTCTCAAGAAATTTTGGAAGCAGTCTCGGTGGCTCAGGTGATGACTTGTAAGGTCTGCCTACTAGTCATAGCCTGAATCAAAGCCAAAGGACTCAAATTTTGGCCCCCATTGTTGTCACAATGAGTCACACAATGACTCGTAGTGTGACCCAAGGATCCATAGGGTCTGACAATGACTCGTCATCGCTACTGGTAGCTTTGACAGTGCTTCAGTAAATTGGCTATAACATTTAACTCAGATATCTGATTAAGGCAAAACTGGATGCATAGAAAAGATAATTCGATTATCTATCTCTTAGTGGGTTATAAGATCAAAAACTCTTATTAATATAGAAGTTATTATTGTTTGAAGGTGTCTATAGTAATATTCATCTCAAGAATTCAATCGATAAGGGATATTTTGACTTGTCTATAAGCTAGAAGGTATTTGTGGCCTTAATATATGTCTAAATCACTTATAAAACTACCGAAACATGATGTTTGATTTTGCATGTACTTGAAGCATGGTTCTAATATTATATTGGATTTTCAAGGAGCTATACGACTAAGCATTGAAATAAAAAAATCTATCATTACCTTTAAGCTGCCATTCCAAGGGCCAAAATCCAAAACTGAGCCAACAAGTCTAAATAAAAGCCAAATACCCAAATCAACCTAACTATCAGAAATCATGCATATCCCTAATGGTTCTCGTAAGAATTGGATTGAAATTGTTTTGAAGAGTATATCTATAACTATCATAAACCATAGGGTGAAGATACACGCAAACAAATCCATCTCTGTTGGAGGACATACTGCTTCATAGCATTACCAAAAACACATCAAGGCTGCAAACAATACTAATGGTAGACAAAACTCGAGCAGCTCAGAGAAATACAATCTTAGCCGGAATTTGATCAATCCAATACTCAATCTACTACAATCAATACCCATAAGAAGCTATCACGAACAAAAACACACTCCACAAAGTCATATTATGCTGAATAAATGCCAAAACAAGAAATTCCTAAAATCACCCAATTTATACCAACTTAACTCGACTTAATTATAAACCACCTCATAGAAAGAATGGAGTATGCAACTTAGCACCACTACCAATATCAAGACTATCACTAGGAGACAATCCCAACAAATCAAAAAAGCAAGTGTTAGACTTTTAAACACAAAAATGAGCAATAAAACTGAATTGCCAACTTTAGAATCATTACAAAGCCATTGAAGGCAAAACCTACATTCACTCTCATAAACCATTCAACAATAGATCTAACCTTGCCAACAGAAAGAAAACAACCAACCTCCCCTCACTAAATAAGAAAGAACCAACCAATAGAATTAGCTATCTAGACCAACGAATAAGAATTTTGAGGAAAGGGATTCTAACTAGATAACTCTAGTCTAGACATCTATGTAGTAAGAATTAAAAACCAAAATAATAACCATTGCAACAACAACATACGATGTAGGAGGTATATAAAATGGAAAACATACCAATACCACTCTAAGGTCATAACAAGGCCATGATGCCAAAGAAAAGGGGATTTAACCCAAATGCTACCCCCCTTCCAAGGGAAATACAACACTAATCCACTCAATCTAATATTAAAGGAATGATCTCTGAGGGAAATCGCATATGCATAAAATCTACACAAAGGATACTACAACTAATATAGGAATATCAAGGCATATAAGCATTGATGGGTATGAAAACCCCAACTTAATTCAAAAAAAAATCAAAAGATAGTAAATCAAAGTGCATCTATATCAATAAAGTCTGAAGTAATAGTCCTGATATGCCCGAAGGAGTTCAAATCTAAGCATGTACGAATCCAGACCAAGCGTCCATGACCAACAGAAGCACAAAGTGCACTACCTCTAACTGAAGGTGCCATAACTCGATGAGATTAATTTATCTGTGTTGACTGGCTAATAATCCATTGTCGGGGACACTCTCTAGACCAATGATTAGTCTCTCTGTAGTCATAAAAAACTCCAAAATCTCTAACCTAGTAAGGAACACAAAAAACTAGCTGGCCAACTGACGGTTTTGACACTCTCTACTGAAAATATCATTCTTCCCGCAATCATAACATACCTTAGGAGCTCTAAGCTGGCGAGGAACATATAATGACCTTGTTTGGAAAACCAATCATGCTTGGGGAACTCCTTAGACAAATGATGAACCTCTCCATAGTCAAAACATGCCCCTGGGAATCGCTGATGCACTATACCCACTGACCCAAAATGGTTGGCATGGTCTGAAGATCTATACCAAATACGCATCAATATTTGACTAGAACTCTTCCCACTATGACCACCACGACTAATCTGATCATTACCTATAGTTTGACATGTTACTTTCACGGAGCTGACAAGTTGCAAGTGATGCTAATCCTAGCTGCGAGGATCCCTAAACCCAAATGCAATGCACATAACACTACACTAATGATATGGCCTCGTATAGCGACCTTCATATGTCTTAATACACACCTTCTCTACGGTTCTCGCATGATCAATAACTTGAGGGAAAAAATATCGTAGAAAGTTAACCCTCTAATAAAGTCCATGCACCATCTCACACTCTGAAGGATATAGCATAAGAGTATGTCTGTCCCACTCGAGAAACCTTGTATCATACTCTGAAAATAATAGAGAACCCTACTAGACACCAATATACCAACTCTAGCTTGAGAATTACTCGACATACCAAATATCATCTCTGATTGGAAGGTATCCACTAAATACTCAAAATGCTTAAAGGCAAATCCTGAAGAACTGAGACGTCCACAAACTTAACTAAAGCTTGGGATAGCCCCAAATCTCTTGTTGACGCTGAAGGTCTTTGACATTTATCTCTAACTCCCTACTCTGGATATGAGCTACAACTCTGGTAACACATATAGAATCTTATGTGCATCTATTTTGGAAAGAGTGAAATCAAAAAAAAGTATTTAAAGGTTCATAAAATTACAAACACAATAAAGAGTCAAGGATAATATTTTCGAAGAATGTCCTGTAGCCTCCTAAAGAATAGGATACAGATGTCTTCATACCAATCTGTAGAGCTCTACTAGATACTTAGCTCTTGTACCAGTACACCGGTAAATCTGGCTCTGAGACTAATTTTATAATCAAATTTGAGGTCATAATGACACCTACTATAACCCACCAGTAGGTAAGCTAACCCATCATCCAGAACAGCTAATAACAGACTAATAAGAAAGACAGAATAAAAAATAAATAACAAGGAGAAAGAAAATATGAAGAAGGTAAATATATTTCTAAAACCTGGTAAAGCAATAGAGATTCTAATAAAATAGAAGCAAGTGAAATATAGAATAAATATATAAACAAACTGGTTTTGAAATACATAATAGATAAGTCTAATCAATACAAGATAAAGAATAGGAATACATCAAACGTCAGAAGCTCGCCCTAAATCTCCAATCCATAGCTACCTGCATGATTCACACGTGAATGATCAGAACTCATACTATGATTTGTAGGCTGCAAAAATGTAGTAGGAGTACCAAACACATGGTACTCAGTAGGCATCAGCAACCTGAGATCTAAAGATAATGCAAGCACAAATAACCTATAAAGTAAGAATTTAACTACAAAAATCTAGCTATTAAAGAAACTAAATATAATAATATCAATAGAGAAATAAGAATAAACTATCTTATTCCAGTAGTGCCCAAGAACTAAAGTGTATCACTAGCCAATATGTAAATGGAGAGTGAATGAAGGATTTATATAGTAGTTATACAAGGCCAAAGGATACATATACAATATGAATAGATAAGGAAAGAGAGGGATATACGGTAATACAAGACACATACACACCCACACCCACACACATATATAAAGGACTAACTCAAAGGTAATAACCTAAGGTAGCCACCCTAACATCTACAAAGATTCTTAACCAAGTAGGAAAGCTAATCCTAGCAAAATCAAAGACTCTAACCTAAGTATAACTAATCATGATGTAACTTAACCTTAACAGATCTTACTAGGAGAAAGAAAAAAATCAAAAACATACTAACAATCTCCGGTACCAGTCCATAATCAATCTTCCATAATCTGACCATAATAACCAAAAGAAAGTAATCAGCTAGTTCAGATAATTAATAACCTAATTGGGCCCCCATAAAACCAAATGGGCAAATAAGCCCTCAACAAATTACAACCATATTTTATACATATACAACCCTCATAAGGATAATAGATATGAGTACCAAACAATTATACTACTGATAGAAAATGTATGTGAATAAGTAAATGGAACATAAACTAGAAATACCATGTCCAATCCATGTTCCATAATATACCAAGTGTATACACCTCCTCTATTTTAATAACTCACAAAGGTAGGACCTACGATGACCAATCTTCTCTAGCACTATGGCTCATGGACGAAAGTACCATAGGGGACTTGAGATATACATATACACTGCTTGAGCTGAAACTAGGACTTCCAATAACCATCATAATTAATATACTTTGTCCAATACTAAATATATATGTATAAGAAGTGTACAGACTCAAACTATGACTAAAAAAGGGCAAATTTAAAAATTAATTACCCAAGAGTGATGTCGAGACTAAATCTACATATTAACATAGAAAGGGTTAAAATCTCTCTCCATCAAAGTAAATAGTAGTATAAAGAGAATTGGTTAGGGATCGAAATCAATCTCGATCCAAGTTCTAAAATAGTATATTTAGCTCTACAAGATCATAATTCATTTAAATAATGTGGTACAATTCCCATTATAGAAGAAATCCATTTTTAAAAGTAAAAAGTAAGAATAAATCCCTTTTTAGAAAATAATAATAAAATCAAGGGTTTGGCTGGAATCTTACCACTAAGTGAGCATGAATATGCCTAAGAATATGCATGCCATCTCCAATATCTAAACAATACAACCATAAGCACTTAAGCGTCTATAAACTAGAATCATGTCCTTTATAAGGAGAGATATTCACCTAGAATCAAACTAATATTGTAACCATGGCCTTAGGCCAAATAGTATATAATGAACAGATAATGCCTCATAACTTGAGAAACTACGAAATAAGGGCGTAAAGTCACTAAAGGGTCTAATCGGGGAAATATCATCCAATTCGTTAAGTCAATTGGTAATCCATACACTAAAGGATCCTTAACATCAAACTATGGTTAACATTCTTATAATCAAGGTAATAGGATTCTATGACCATAACAAGCATCTTATAGTAAGGTTGAGTCACATTTTTACCCTGAATTTCCTAAATTGGTTAAGTCATGATATACTGTCATAAACATATCTTATTATCCTTACCTAACATGCAATCTATACTATACACAATCTCAGAGAGAAAAGTAGATCGAAGACTACTGTGATGTCAAATAGCAATCTTGAATTACCATTCTTACAGCACGATCCCAAAATGACATTGCACTATCAACATCATAATCTACACATTAATAGGAGCAAAAAGGTACCCATATTGCTATATAAAATCTCGAGTCAGTATTTGGGTCAAGAACAGGTCCACTGAGCCTACAAATGAAATCTAAAATTGAATTCATAATGAGATCCCTCAAAGAAAAAGTAATATGTGCTCAAAAGTTGAGCACAAATGGAGAACAAATTGGGTCTAAACTATCCCCTAAATTTTAGAAATTGAAAACCTAAATTGTAGGACTTTACAATGGTAAAGGACGGAATTTGACGGGGAATAAGCTATCAAATTTATATCCAAGAGACTAACATAATAAAACTAAGAAGGTATTAAGGATGAACTATCCGATTCTAACCATACTCAGGAACCTTAACATTATACTGTATATTACTGACCAATATAAGAGTAAAGGGCGAAATAAAGGTGTATCATAGTATACAATGCAAAGAAATGAATATACAGTCTGAATAGATGAAAGAAAAAATGGATATATCCTAATACCATAGCTACTTATATATAGATGTGCATATATAAAAACTAGGGAAACTCATAGTACAACCTATGTCATCATACTAGCATTTTCAAACCTCATAATCAGATTGGAAGCTAGTGTTAATAGCGTTAGGGTCTCTAATCCATATGGCTAGAAATGAGCTAACTATCGAAATAAAGGAATAGTAAAGAAAGGAATCAAAATATCAGGCTCTAAAACCGAAATACCTAACCAATGGATGATCATACATATAAATATAACCGCAAAGTAAAAGAGTTGGTATCATACCTCAAATCGCAATACCAACCCAACAATCAGCCTGTTATAGACTAAGCATAATAGTAATGACAGTTATAATCCAAGGTAAAAATAACAACACGAGTAACCGGATAATTCGGACACACAAGACCTAACCGAGCCTTTCATAAATCCCTACAGCCATAGGCTCAGAAGGTTCAATCAACACTCAGGACAACAACAGTCCGAGTCCATACCTATGCAACCCCCATAAGGCTGATAGATACAAGCTCCAGACAATATACTAAAAGCAGAACTCATTCCTATATCAATGCAACCCCCATATGGCTAATAGATATAGACATATACTTGTGATAATTAATGCACATGCATGAATAAATGTGAGGTGAATCCATAATATCTTGACCACGATATCATCATTAATATTATAATCAATATCCAGACTCAAACTGATATATGTGTTTCTCTATATATATAGATAACATCAACATTATAATCAATATCCTAAACATCAACAACCTCATCAATCATCAAGTTTGAGCTAGAACTAATATCACCCAATATTAATCATCGGGCTTGACTCAAAACTCATATCATCAATACCATCTGTTTTGATGATATTTTCACTTATTTGAGAAGAGTCGCCACTTAATTTTGAAAAGAAATTAAGAAACCTTTAAAGAGTTACTTCCAACGATTCAAAATAGGAAAATCATTTTAAGTTAGAGATTCTAAGTAAGTGGTTCCAATTAACATTTTAGAAAGGTGTTAGGACCTAAAATGTCTGCTAATTTGTTGTTATTTGGACTGTTTAAAAATGTCTTTTTACTAACTTCAAAAAGATTGATTTGTTGAAAAGTGATTGGTTTTTTAGAAAGAATTTGTGTAAAATAATTTTAGATGACTTAATAGGGATTTTAACTAAGTATACACAAATGAAATAAGAAAGTAAACACATAAACGGGGAAAGAGAGGAGAAAGTGAATGATTTAGGCCATTGGGCCCAAACCCAAAAAACTTGTCCTGGTCTAAATGGGACTTTGACCCATTTCACCTTTCTTAATCTAGTTTTCGAGCCTTTGGCTCGAATCTTGTTCCACCTGTATTAAATTTACAACTTTGCCTTGAGGCCTAAATAAATAATTAAAGAAATAAATAAAAAAATATGACAACGATAAATAAATAACGATGATAGATGAATAAATAGAAATGAGACTCGGGTCTCATCATCACTTTAAGAATGGGACTTTAACCCACCTTTTTTCTCTCAACTCCTTGTAACCATATGCTATGTGATTGTCTCTTTATAGTTTTTGAAATTGACTCATGAGAGATGGGCCTCAATAGCCCATATTGAGAATGCAATAATGGGAATAAAGTATGTTTGGACTCGAAGGCAGGTTCAAGCAAAGAAAGGTGAAGGAGGATAAGGATTAGGAAATAATTCAACTAGAACTAATTTAGAAAGAAATATTAATTGATACATAAACATTACAGCATGATAACTAATAGTTCAATCCATATCAACATAGTGGAAATTTCATACAACATGCAGGAAACCATCTAGCTGTAATGCTTTGCAGAAATTAAAATAAGTTTGGTATTCATCTATATAATAACAATGCTACGAAACCAACAACAAAGAGCAAATCTAGACAAAGTGGAGTAAAGTTTGAAAAAATAAATTTGATAAGCTAATATGGATTTAATTGCACCAAGCTTATGGAACGAGAAAATAACACACAATCCAAATATTGCATGCCTTTCTTATTAACAGTAAAAGAAAGAGATTCAACTAATTTATCCTAAGCCACATCCTTATTCTACTCCTAAAAAAAATCAGTTAGAAATTAACCAAACACTAAACTTTAACAAAACCTCAGCTACAGCGGGGCACCATCTATCTGAGTTAAACAAAATCAAAAGACGAAACTTTAATTATGGAATCAGGTATAACAGGATACCAGCAGCCTAAAACTACTAATTAGAAATCAAAGTATGGAATTTTAATGACGAAAGCAACCTTAGCATGATACTAGCAGCCCAAAATAAATCAAACTATGCGACTCTACTATGAAAATATCTTATTCAACTTTACCGGCGTACAGAGTGGAAGTCCTAGATCAAAGCTTAATCCACAACGTTATTTCAACCACACAACATGCTATGAATTAAAATAAAGAACCATTCATAGATAAAAATAATAGATTCAGGGCACTTTTAATGAAGAACATGTCTTTAACAATACTAAGCAGCGACATCAAACGCATTGACTCAAATATCAACATAGTGATAGCCATCATAAATGAAACCTACGGCTATCGAAACTATCTACCAGCAACAATTCCCAGCATATCTCAACAACTAACAACTATTAGCGACAGAATTATGAAGCTAAGATGCTAACATATCACTGAAAAGAAAATATCAAGACGAAGGGGAAATAAAGTATTACCTATTTTGGAGCAGCAAATTAGGACAATGAGTGGACGAAAGGATTTCGACCACCAGAAAACCTCACAGCTAATTTGACAATTTAGACGCACTATTTCAGAATATGTATATTTTGGTGTGAAGAGTGTTTTCTTGAGTGCCCTTTTTTCTCTCTCCAAAAATTTTCTCTCTCTCAGTTTTTCCAAAACCCCCTCTTTTTGGACCCAAAATCTCCTCTAAAATTTCAAACTCAGAAGGAAAACAAAAGGAGAGAAAATCCTCCTAGAATAGTGACCCAGGGGGTCTTTATATAGAAGACGAATTAGGGGTAGATTAGGGATTTGAAAAAGGGAGAAATTTTGAAATTCAAATTGGAATCCTTCTACAGCTTGGATTTCATCCCCCATTGGTACCAATTTTGGAATTGGTGGACCAATAAGATTTAGAAAAAATGAATTTTTGCCAAGAGCCAATGAAATTGTGACATACATGTACAAAATCGTACCTCTATACCCGAGATTCGCGGAGTTAGCCATTGGGGGATGACACCTAGCCTTGTTCTAGAATGTTCTCGAGCCCTCTTCGCATAAACTCGTGTGAGATGCATAAGGAGTTGGATCGGTTGGTATGCTGAAGATTGAGGTCAGGTCTGGGTCGATTGGGTTTAGGTTTTTTGATGTGTTGTCGTGCCTGTGAAGAGAAAAGATGAAGGGTAATCAGGTCAGTGGGTCACTGTTGTTGTCAATACTGTTGTATGCGTTGTTGGAAATAAGAAACAGGTCTCTTTTGTTAGAGTTGGTGTTTCTGTGGTTATTATTGGTGAAGGGGTACAAAAATAGGTTTGGGCTGGGTCAAGATCTGTTGGGCCTAGTGGGTGCAGGCTTTAATTGCTATTATTGTTTTGGGACAAAATTATTAATGGACTGCTGGTACATAGGTTAACAGTTGGAGTTATTTAATAACCCCAATTTAATCTAATTGGATTATTAAATAAACCTAATTTAATTAGATTAGAATAATTATAATTAAATTTAATTGGATTAAAAATAACTCTAATTAAACTTAATTGTATTAAAATAATCTCAATTAAGAAATGGTAACTTTTGGGGATCAAGCTTGAATTACAATTTAAACGACTTGTTTAAATTCTAACCAAATTGAATATCTATTGGTTAATTGCATCACAATTGGGGCCAATTTGATTTCAATTGAGGTCATATTTAATGAGTTCGCTAAATTGAATCCCAATCCGACATGAATTAAGTAACAGATTAACCTTAAATTTCTTGATTTGATAAAAATAAACAAATATTCTCCCAAATAAAATATTTTGAGAATAAATCATATTTAAAATTAAGACTTTATCCATTTGGATTAGCTTTCAAGTTTAACCAATAGAAGTCTAATTTTGATAACATGTTCATTTAAATAACAAAATGTACAATCGTTAATTAAATGATAAAATTAGCTCAAATAAATATTTTAAATTGCATTTATTTGAATAAAATAATTGTCGTGATTTAATCTTAAAATTGAAGAAACTCAAAATTAAATTGAGTTGTGGAGGGAAAAAATTAGGTGTCAACAACATTATCAATCATCAGGCTTGACCCAAAACTCATATCATTAATACTATCATCAATTATCGGGCTTAACTCAAAACTCATATCATCAATACCAGAGATATATGTCCATTTATATAAGTTCACGACAAGATTTGTTGCTAAAAGAGTGTAAATTCATAAATTTATTACCTGGGATAAACTTCAGGACTAAATCATCATAGGAGTGTAGAAAGGCTAGGAATCTCTCTCGACCAGAGTAAATAGTAGAAGTAAAACTGTGGCTAGAATCTACCTTAACCAAATCTTTAAAAACACTATTTTCAATCTCAATGCACATAACTCATCCATTAAGATAGTAAGATTCTCGTTATGAAGTAATCCATTTTTAATGTGAAAAGTGAGCTTTAATCCCCTTTTAGAAAAAAAAGTAGTAAAATCATATTCTACTCGAAATTGTATTATTTATCGTATTTAGTGATCATGAATGTACAAAATCTATACATACCATCACCAATATTCAAACAATGAAATCTTAAGCATTAATATGTCGGTGAACTATGATCATTTTCTTTACAGGGATGGAATACTTCCTGGAACCAAACTATTCAGTATCATGAACACGGCCTTGGGCCCAATAATATGTTTGGAATAACTACAACATCATAATCACGGTCTGAGGCCCAATATATATCCGGCATAATGATATGTTATGTTCTTAGCCATGCCTGGACTCTATATTAACACACATCTATAAGCTATAATGTAAAGCATATTTGGAATCTATATCAATATCCATGTCTATAAGCCACCTCATATTTATAAGGGATATCATGTCATAGGCCACATCATATCTATGAAGCATATCATATCTATGGGCCAAATCGTATCTATAAGGCATATCATTTTGCATATTGACAGGACATACCGTTAATCAAATTTGAAAGCCATATCATGGCTATGATCCATTAATCACAATCTGCGAATACCATCACCATTCACCAAGTCACAAAGTAACCTTATACTAAATACTCAATTGTCTAAACTATGTCTAACATGCATAAGTAGGTCCATAAGGCTAACACAAGTCTTGGCCTAAGGTGGGTCGGAGGAACCCACTTCTAATCCTTAAAATCCATACTTAGGTAATTTCTACCCCAGACTATGCTAAGGTATCTAAATTGAATTCTAGAGGGTACATAAACCATAATTAGCCCTAAGATAGGAGTTTCACCTAGGACATGAGAAATTAAGTCAACTCTACCTAAATTAAGCTTTCAAGATAGCTAAGTACTCCAACTGATACTAATCATTCTATTCACACTTCTAACACCTAAACCATATTCCAAATCTAGCATAATTCCATAATTATACTACGAATTAGCTCAATCTATAAAGAACGATAAGATTCTAGAAGTATAGTAAGTATTTTACCTTACAGGTCAAATCACTCATCAAATCCCCCAAACTTTAATATTCAAGACTAAGTCACGGTGATCTATCCGTAATCAATCATAACATTCTCATTTAAATACAATATATAAAACACATCATCTTATGAAGAAGAGTAGACGGAAGCCTACCTTGATACCAAATCTCAAATCCTTGAATCATCCACAAAACATTCGTCTTTACTCTACAATCTCAAAATGCCACTAAACTATCAAAATCATAATTTATGCGTCATCAGGAATCAAACGAGACCCATATTACCATATAATGGGTCGGGTCAAATTTTGGATCAAGAAAGAGCCTACGGAGACCATAAATGAATTTGGGTGGAAATCAAAGAAAAAATCAATGAAAATAGCCAAAAAGGATTTGGCTAGCTTAACTTAGCTTATTAGGATAATTTCCACTCTTTTACCTTCTTTGAGCTCTCAAAATAGTGTAAAAATGGTCGAAAGAGTGTTGGAAAATCGAGTTGAAGTAGGGGATTAAATATGGGGTTGGGAGCTGCAATCGCGACTCTAAAATTGCGATCTGCAAGGTATAAAACACATTTTGTAACTGCGATTTACCCTTCGTGGTCGCATACGCACCAAAAAAGTCAAAAACTTATTTTTGGACCTCAGAACTCATCCGAAACCCTATGAACATGATCCAATAGTGAATTTTGATAATAAACCACATTATGGATCTAGTGGAATCATCAAAAATTTCATCCAAGATTAAGTTATGTCAATGAATTACGTCATATAAACTATAGAAGCTTTTATAGTTTATAACTAGTTATCACTAATGGATTGTTATTTCACTACCCAAAATTATGTGCATGAATAATTCATGAACCTCTTACTACCCGTCATGATTCTGAGGCTTCTCCTGATATTATTACTGGTACGTTATAGCTTTTCTCTCGTGATGTGTATTGTTTGCTTGATTTGGGTTCTACCTTTTCATATGTGACCCCTTATATGGATGTGCATTTTGGTTTTGGTCCAAAGACTATTTTTGAACCCTTCTTTGTGTCTATCCTGGTGGGTGATTCTATTACGGTTAGAAATATTAATAAGGGTTGTGTGGTGTATATCTTTCATATGAAGACTGTGATAGATTTGGTAGAATTAGATGTGGTAGATTTTGATATGATCTTAGGGAAGGATTGGCTCCAATCGTGCTATGGTTCTTTGGATTGTTGGACCCGAAAGGTCAGTTTCCAATTCCCTAATAAACTGGTGGCTGAATGGGAAGAAAGTTCCTTAGTGCCCAAACGGAGGTTCATCTTTTATCTTAGAGATCGGATGTTAATTTCTAAGGGATGTCTTTATAATGTGGTTCGGGTTAAGGATTCTAGCTCGGAGAGTCCCTGATTGAAATCTGTTTATATGGTTAATGAGTTTTCTAAGGTCTTTCCTGGTGATCTTCCTGATATTTCTTTTCATAGGGAAATAGACTTTAGGATTCATCTTCTACCCGATACCGGCCCTATCTCAATTCCTCTTTATATGATGGTTTCAACTGAATTGAAGAAGCTAAAGGAACAGTTGAAAGATCTCCTTGATAAATCTTTCATTCATCCTAGTATGTCCCTATTGAGTGCTCCTCACTTTTCATGCATAAGAAAGATAGTTCCTTGCGGATGTGTAAAGACTATCGACAGCTAAATTAGTTTACGATAAAGAACAAGTATCCTCTTCCTAGGATTGATGATCTCTTTGTCCAGCTTTAGTGTGTTAGATACTTCTCTAAGATTGATGTTCATTCGGGTTATCATCAGCTGAAAATTAGGGAGGTGGATATCCCTAAGACTGCTTGTCGAACCTGCTATAGTTACTATAAATTCCTGGTTATGTCCTTTAGATTGACTAACGCCCCAACTACATTCATGGACCTTATGAATTGGGTATTTTAGAAAGTTTCTGGATTTCCTTGTTATTGTGTTCATCGATGACATATTGGTGTATTCAAAGAATGGAAAGGATCATGTCAATCACCTCTGAATTATGTTGCAGACTCGTAAGGATCAAAAATTGTATGCCAAATTTTCTACGTGTGAGTTTTGGTTGGGTGATATGACTTTTCTTGGCCATGTTGTTTCTAGTGAGGGGATTTCGATGGATCCACATAAAGTTGAGATGGTTAAGAAATGCCCTAGACCCACGACTCCAATCAACATTTAGAGCTTCTTGGGTTTGGCTGGGTACTATAAGAGGTTTGTGAAGAGTTTTTTTCTATTGTTGCTCTATTAATGAAATTGACTCAAAAAAAGGTTAAATTTTTATGTCTTGTTATTTGTGAGGGTAATTTTGAGAACTTGAAGGATAAACTGACTTTTGCGCCAGTTTTGACCCTACCTGAGGGTATTGATAGTTTTGTTATATATAACGATTCATCCCATGTGGGACTGGGTTATATGTTGATGCAGCATGGTTGGTTTGGCTTATGCTTCTAGGGAGCTCAAAGTTCATGAGAAGAATTATCTGATGCATGACTTGGAAATGTTGGCTATGGTATTTGCCTTGAAAATTTGGTGTAATTACTTGTATAGGGTTCATGTAGACATCTATTCAGATCATAAATGCCTGCATGTTTACTCAGAAGGAGTTAAATCTCAGGTAGAAATGATAGCTTGAGTTGCTAAAGGACTATGCTATGAGTCTTCTCTATCACCTAGGTAAAGTTAATATAGTTGCTGATCCTCTAACAAAGTTGTCCATAGGGAGCTGATCTCATATTTATGAGGAGAAAAGAGGAATGGTAAAGGATATTCACCAGCTGGTTAACTTAGGAGTGCATCTCTTGGACTTCAAGGATAGAGGTATAATTGTTCAAAAGGTGGTTAAGTCATCTCTTAGTGCCAAATTAAAGGAGAAAAGGGTTTGAATCCCATTCTTATGCATATTAAAACTAGTGTGGGTCAACAAAATGTTATGGCTTTTCAGATTGGTGGTGATGGTACCTTGAGGTACCCAGGTAGGTTATGTGTTCCTGATGTTGATGAGCTGCATGAGAGAATTTTGACTGAGGCTCATAAGTTGAGGTATACAGTCCATCCGGTAACGACAAAAATATATCATGACTTGAAGATGATTTATTAGTGGAATAATATAAAGAGATATATGGCTAATTTAATAGCTAAGTGTATGGTCTTCCAGTAAGTTAAGGTTGAGCTCTTGAGGTCGGGTGGTATGTCTCAAGATATAGAATTGCCTGTATGGAAGTGAGAGATAATCAATATGGGTTTCATTATAGGTCTTTTACGGTCTCGCAATCAATATGATTTGATTTGTGTAATTGTGGATAGGATTACTAAGTCTTCTCACTTCTTTCCTGTAAGGATAACTACTCTAGAGAGGATTATGCTAAGTTATTTATTTAGAAGATTGTGAAGTAACATAGAGTGTCGATTCTCATTATTTCAGAAAGAGGTACATAGTTTTCATCTCACTTTTGAGATTTCTTTTAGAGAGGCTTAGGGATAAAGGTGAGCCTTAGCTTCGCTTTCTACCCTCAAACAGATGGACAAGCGGAGAGTACTATTCAGACTTTGGAGGATAAGCAATGGTCTAGAAAGATTGATTTTGGAGGTAGTTGGATAGATCATTTAGCTCTCATCGAGTTTGTGTATAACAATAGTTATCATTCGAGTATTTAGATGGCTTCATTCGAGGCTCTGCATGGTAGAAAGTGTAGATCTCTTATTTGGTGGTTTGATCTTGGTGAGGCTCTGCTATTTGGTCCTGACTTGGTTTACCAAGTCATGGAGAAGGTGAAGGTGATTAGGAAAATACTTAAGACTGCTCAAAGTCTCCAAAAGTCATATGTGGATATGAGGCAAAGAGAATTGGAGTTTGAAGTAAGTGATTGGGTGTTCCTGAAAGTCTCTCCTATAAAAGGAGTGATGAGGTTTGGGAAGAAGTAAAAGCTCAGTCCCCGTTATGTTGGGTCATATAAGATCTTAAGGAGAGTTAGGAATATTACCTATGAGTTGGATTTTCCTGGGAGTTTGGGTTCCGTTCATCCTGTATTTCATGTTTTGATGTTGAATAAATGCGTGAGTGACTCTTCCTTGATAGTGCCTATTGAGAGTATTGGTTTCAGATTTCTTGTCTTATGAGAAAGTACCGATTGAGATTGGATAGGCAAGTTCGTATATTGAGGGCAAAGTACATAGCACCAGTGAAGGGTCTTTGGAGAAACCAAAAGGTAGAAGAAGCTACTTGGGAAGCTGAAGAGGATATGAAGTCCAAGTATCCACTCTTATTCCATGTGTTGGATGAAAGTGTGTAAGGTATGAGTTTTATTTTTCTCGTATTACTTTTCAAGCTTATCAATTGATTCTGGTGTATTCTTTTTATCCTTGTGCTAAAAGTGTCCTAACTCATCATTCGGGGATGAATGATGCTAAGGGGGGTGCGGGGATAATGTAAGACCCTTAAAATTTCCATCATTTTATTTTTGACCTTTCTATGTCTGAGACATCTATTTTTGACTTAAATTGCATTTAGATATGTCAATAGGGTGTCTCAAAAGAGTTTTGGAATTTTTGAAAGGGGTTTGAGATCATTTGGAATTTTGAGGTAGTAAGCCTCTGCGTTTGGGGCATGTCACAGAGGTTATCCTCCGTGATATCTTTGTGTCACGGAGGCTACCCTCCGTGATATTGGTGTGGCACAGATGATAGCCTCTGTGATATTGGTGTGCCATGCCAAGATATATTTTTTATGCAGTTTTATTTTTGTTCACTTAGGATGAGGGGCTTTTGGAACTTTTCACTCTTGTATGACCTTTAAACATAAAAGTGACCCCTTTTCATCAGTTTCAAAAGACCAAAATCCTCCATTCTCTCTCAAAACTCAAAACCCAAGAAAATTTCAGAATTTTACTATGCATTAATCATCCGAGCTCTAAACTCCAAATTACTTTCAAATTTTGGTGTAATTATGGCATGTATCTCTTTCCTATAACTTATTTTGTTAAAAGCATGTGCTTAATTGTTACCCACATAAATTTAATTGTTGGTATTGAAATTGGGTTGAGGGCTTTTGGATGTTACTTGGTTGAACTATTTTTTCCCATGGTTTTATGGATTATTTATGCTTTGAATTGATGGTTTTTAATTAATTGGGTGCATGGGTATGGAATTGGAATGTGGGTCGTGGATTTCCCGAAATAAATGGATTTTGGTATTGGAATTGGTAATAACCTCAATCCACCTTATAAAATTGATATATGCATATTGAAATCAATTTGGAAACCTTGCATTGCATAAAAGGTTAATGGAACGTGTTTTGATTTTAAATTAGACTTTGGGGGCACAGATTCCCCTAAGTTTATGGATAATTGAAATAGCAAAATAACATTAGCTTGCAAGCATAATAGTTATAACGATACCAATGGTATATGCCTTAATAGATGATTTTATGTATGATGAATGGGAATGTGTAATTATTTTAATTGGGCTTAAAGAGGATTGTGTAGCTTTCCGTAAAAGTGGGGGTCCCAAATGACTGATACTGAAAACTCACATTTGCTGACATGGAGGTGGTTTTAATGACTGTGTCCATGTGTCACACTTTATATATATATATATATATATATATATATATATATATTTGTATCCTAGGATGGTGTAGGGTCATGGAAACCCCGACCTTCTCCGATTCGTGCACCTAACATGCACTGGGGCTCTTCTAGTGGGGAAGCCAAACTCCTATAACCTGTGGGTGTCTTTATGATGGTCGAAACTACATAGTCCAAGTTAATGTTTTAGCTCTCATGCTAAATATTGTTCCCTATCCCAGCATCTTATATATATAAATGTATATGAGTGTGTGCATATGGTTTTGAATGATTTTGGACTGATTTGATCATAGAATTATTTTACCCCTTTATCCCTGAGTTACATGCTATCACTCACCTCGCTAACCATCCTAGGATGCTACATTGTTTCATAGTGTAGGTTCTGAAGACACTTCTATTACCCCTGAGCAACATTAGGTGGATTAGCACACCTGTCGAGTTGCTTTGAAGTGGTGAGCTTTCATATATTCTTCGGAAGGCCTGTCATTTCATAGTTTGTTTCCTTTATATTTTAGACTATCTTTTGATTTATTTTTGGTTGTATTCGGGGTCATGTCCCTACTTAGGTTGATATTCTTGCCTTAGAGGCTACTGTGGATAGATGTGGGTTGGTTGGAAGTTGATTTACTCTTAGTTTTCATTAGAGTTATCTATTCCTTTGATCATTATTGTTTAATTGGCTTCCACATTGTTATTATTATTATCATTATTTATTCATGCTCATGAGGTTAGGTGGTAGGGGTGGTCTCTAGTCCGTGGAGGACTTGAGATACCAATCACGGCCAGACATTGATTTGGATCGTGAAAAAACCATCAGGAATGATCCCTATAACCACTGGTTTCCAAGAAATAAATTTTCCAGAATTTTTAATTCCAGAAAACACAAAAATATGCAAAAACCCATCAAATAATCGCGAATGGCCAAAAATGGTCCTAGATCACGGCATAGCCATGAGTATTGCTCTGTGGGTCTTTTTCAATAAACCTGCCTAATTTTAGGTCATTTGGAGTTCGTCAAAACCTAAAAAAACTTCAAAACCAACCAAATTGTCAATTAACGGCCAGGTTGTGTGCGAGGGTCAGCAGGGCTGCCTGTACTGCTTGGCCTTACCACTATTCTACTTGTTAAGTTGTATAAGTAACTAAGGTAATTGGACTAATTTTAAAAACTTTACAGTTTTTCCCTCAATTCAAAAAAATATTTAAGTACTATTAAGGCGTTTACTAGTAAGACGACTTGCAAGGGTGAAACAAACTATCGAGACAGTTTTTCCCCTCTATCACATTGCTCATTAGAGAATGTGAGTAACGAATATGATTGGATTTAGTCAAAACTCATCACAGTTTTACCCTTAACTAGAAAAATGGTTTTCACAAAGCTAAGTAAAATATGTAAAATTCATTTTCTGTTTTCTGAATGATAAACTTAGATTCTGGAAATCATTAATGATATCAAAAACATAATTAATAATCATCAACAACATGATTTATACAACGATTACTCAAAATATGTACAACAAATCATGTAATTTCTTTTACATTATCTAGCATATGTAAGAAGATTACTGATACCAAATGTTAGAACAAGCACAACGAAAGCAATTAACAAGGATCAATCTAACTTACATAAAAACTAGATAACATAATCAAAAATATGTTTCAATGAAATTACTAACTTGTTAAAGCTATTACAAATTCATCCAAGGCAATGCTCTCCAGTACTGCGATCTTCTATTAATCTTCTACTAAAATCAGATTAAACTTTTTCAATCAACTCTTGAGTGGCAAGTTTAAATTTATTTTTTAGAAGGATGTTCCTGGTAAAAACATTAGTCCTTTATTTATATACAATTTCAACTGTGTAACTATTACGACATTATTTCATCATCAATATCTCAAAAACGTATTTCCATTAAACACCAAAACGTTTTTTCATAAATAAGTAAAAGCATTTATATATTTAAATATCAAAATATTTTTTCCATAAATATGAAAACCTTTTCCTATTTTAATGACAATGTTTTATTTTTATTTTATTTTGAATTAATTAATCTAGCATAGCAGAGACTACAGATTTATAAATTGAGACTTTCAACTATGATATTAATTCGCAAAATGAGTTATCATATCACAATAAATTATAAATTATTTCACTAAAATTCTATAATTGCGCTCCTCGATTTTATTTTGAAATCTACCATTATATCTTATTTAAATCCTTATGTTAGAATTACTTACATCAATCAATTAAGTCAATTTTTTTAAAAAAAATTTAGTTCGTTGATTGATTGAATTTTTTATAATGCTTAACTTATTTCATATAACGAATATAAAATCCACCTGTAGGGTTTCCACGTGAAAACTTATAAACAACCATAAAGAGGTTTATTTTATCTCAAGGTCGAGACATGGTTCTATCAACTAATTATTACTTCACTAAGTAATTTGTTATTATCCAATCTATTAGGAAT
Organism: Capsicum annuum; assembly: GCF_002878395.1. Taxonomy (NCBI): domain Eukaryota; kingdom Viridiplantae; phylum Streptophyta; class Magnoliopsida; order Solanales; family Solanaceae; genus Capsicum; species Capsicum annuum. The sequence continues at coordinate 62,981,995 of NC_061120.1, forward strand.
ATATTGACTCATAAAAGAGTCTCACCTTTTAATAAATTAAAATAATAAGTCAAACCACATAGATCATAACAATTATATCAAGACTAAGAGCATAAGTACATGTAATAGACTAGAGAAGTTGTTTATTAAGGCTGCATTTGTTTTTATTAAGATTCATATGTCTGAATCCGAATGCACATTTGCATGATTAAGATGTTTCCTCTAGATCTAAAAACTGAATGAAGATTGTTTGTTTTTCATTTTTTGAATGTGTAAAAAAATGTTATTTGTATATATAATAAAAAATACAATTCAAATAAAAAATTAATTATATATTAAAGAAATATGAAATTTAATACAATAAAATTATTATTTTATTAAAAAAAGAAACACTTACGTTTGTTAGTAATAGTGTAGATGGTTTGTAATGATTCGATGACAATGATTAATGTTAGTGTTAGTAATGTTGGTGGTGATAGTTGTGATGACTGGTATTGTAGTGACTGTTGTGATGGTGGCGATTGATAGTTATGGTGGTGGTTGTGATGTGAAGTTAGTTGACATTTGTAGTTGGAGGTTTTGGTTGTGATGGCTAAAAAATAAATACATGATGGCTGACGTTGTGTTTGTGGTAGTTAGAGATGTTTTTAGTTGGGATGGTGGATATGATTGCTAGTAGAGATAGATTGTAGCAATAGTAGTGATTAAAGTGGTGGTAGAGGTGGCGGCACTAGTGACAATGGTGTGATGGCGGACGAAGAATGTGTGGAGGTTGATGATATATTAGTAGTAGTTAGAGCAGGGTGCTAGTTGTGATAGATGAGTTAGTCGGTAGTAAAAATTGATTGGTAGTGGTCGATGATGGTGGTGCCGTTGGCAGTGATGGTAGTGGTGGATAATTATAATAATGGAGATGGTAGCAGTTGACAATAGTGGTTAGTAGCGATATTTATTGTCAATGGTGTTTGGTGATTGGTCGTGGTTTGTGGTGGTTAACAATGGCGGCGGTGGCAGAGGTGGTTAGTAGTGGTGACTGTTGATTATGGATATAGTGGTGGTGAATATTATCTAACACAAGAATATCTCTTAATGATATTTAGACTTGGTTCTAGATCTAAATGATCAAGGCCTATTCAGACAAAGTAAGAGCTAAAATCTTAATAAAAACAAATATATTTAATGGTTTGAAGTCTGAACCATTCAGATTCAAACCTCCATTAAGCGCAAACAAATGAGACTAATATTCAAAACATAAACAAACATCTCTAATTGGCCCGTTCAATACATATGAACTGTACTAGCACAAGAAGTTGGAATATTACCACTCCAATAATTAAGATCAAAATATATTTAGTCTTGTGCTACAATCATCTAGATGTTTGTCCTGTCTCATCTTTAATTTTGTACATTAATTTATAACTTATAAGAATCAACAATTTAATCTTTCGTGCATGAATTAAAATACTCCATACACAAAATTATCTACTATATAAGTAAACGACACACATATTAACACAATGATCTATTCAAATAAAGATTTTATTAATATAATAAAAAAATTACATAGGATGAAAATATAATATTATAACATAGACCATAAGATTAATAGTATATCCTAACAAGGACAACTCCAATATGTTCTACCCGAGTTCTTGGGGTCCATGAATTCATCAAAGACAAAAGATGTCCATCGTTGCATTCGCACCTCTTTCAACTCATGATCTTCTTCTTGCTTACAAATTCTAACCAAGCTTATTTTAGCCATTAAAGTACATTAACAAAAATAATACAACTGCCCAATCGAAAAAAAATAATTTAAAATCAAAGAAAAATTGAAGAAACAATTGTCCGAAATTGCAGAAAATACTATAGAGTAAAAGGATGAAACTTTCTTTCAATAGAGTAAGTAATCAAACAATTAAGGGGTCGTTTGGTTGGAAAACAAGTTATGCTGAGATCAATTATGTTGGGATTAGTTATATTGAAATTTGTTGTACTGGGATTAGTTATACTGGATTAGTTGTACTGGGAGTAGTTATCCTTGTATTACTTTTTAGTGGTTGTTTGATTTGTGTACTAAAAATAATATGCATTGCATTCTTTTTAAAAATAGATAGTTCGTTTACAAAAATACCCTTCATCGTATAGCTTAACTATTTCCCTTAATATTAAACCATACAAAAGAAATTAAAAAGCTACTATTTTTTTTTAACTTATTAGTTTCTTTTTCCAAAAAATACATGTTAAGAAATTTATGTTAATATTTCTTAAACGTGCATGAAGTTTTCATAGTTTATGTTAAATTACTTATTTTGTCCGAAATTCTATAAAATATTGATAATCTCATTTTTTGTTTAAAAAATTCATCATCAAAAAATGTGAAAAAGAATAACTCTCATTTTTCGTTATTTAGTATCATTAATTGGAGAGTCAAAGTATATTTATTAAAAAATTAAATTTTCAAATATTTTTAGCTAAGTATAAAAAATAATTTTTTATTTATTTAATAATTAAGAATGTATTAAGTTAGAAAGGAAATGTCAAGATACTTTGATTACTTGTCCATGATAAATTTGTTAGGAAAAATAAAAAATTGAAATAAGATTAATAAACATATCTACAAAATAGAAAGACAATAAACCCTAGGATAAATTTTGAATTTGATTGTATAAATAGGAGTAATTTTTATGGTGTTACTATCGTTTTTTCATGACTCATCATTTTTGTAGCATTTAATAAGCTCATATAATTGTTCAAATTTAGAAAATGGATAAAAATTTGTAGAGTAATTAAAATTTAAATTAGGAATAAAATTGACAAAACGATTTGATGTGAGGACTACCAAAATCTTGCGTTCTCTCTTATATATAGTAGTAAA